>NW_004949117.1:3181994-3188309 GCF_000317375.1 Microtus ochrogaster | reverse complement strand
TACACATATGTACAGACAAACATATACATGCATGCTTATAAACTCTGTATATACATTCTTGTACACATATGTACAGACAAACATATACATGCATGTTTATAAACTCTGTATACACATTCTTGTACACATATGTACAGACAAACACACATGTATGTTTATAAACTTTATATACACATTCAGAATGTTATATATTGTCATTTTTGATAATTTAGCATATCTTTCTACTGAAATATTTTCCAATTATTAAATCCATTGGCTTTTTCTTTTTGCTACTGTTGATCATTTCATCCTTCTGGCTTTTACTTTTTCTGTCCTTTATTATTTCAATTATACTTATTCTGTCCTTTATAGTTTCAAGTGACCTGCAAAATAATCAGCTTCATGATTTAATTGTCATGCATATATGTCATTATTTTCTTTGTTCATTTGTTTTCCCTTCCCCAAGCACCCCTTACCCTCTTCTGGCTAGTTCCTTCCTTCTTCCAATAGTACCCCCATGCATTCTCTGTACCCTATTTCCCCCCTTTTTCCTTAGGATCCCTATCTCCTCTTTAACATGTCATTTCTAGTTTCCTGACCTATGGCACATTTTTTTTTTTCTGTTCCTGACTTCCCGGATGCTTGCATTTTCTGCTGTGACTTCCTGTTTGGGAAAATGCAGCTCTTCCATCATGCTATGATGCTGCATTTCCTGTCTCTAACTGTGTGTGATGGGAGCATGTACACAGGAGGCAAGCTAACTCAGGACTGTGGAGCTGGAGTTACAGATCACTAGGAGCAGTCTAACCTGGGACTGAAGCTCAAATTCTGACTCTATGCATGAGCAGTCCAAGCGCCTAAGCAGTGAGGCAGCTCTACCTAGTTACTTCACTGCTTTCGTAAAGGGAACATGCTTTAAAGCTTTAGTTTGGAAACTGTTCTAGTTGTTGGCCAGTATGGACCGCGGCAAAGCACACATTTCGCCATGCTCTGTGTCTTAGTAGGTTGAGATCATTGTAGAATGTGATATCTTTAGAGTGTTTTTCTCAGAAATTAGCATTTATGAATCAAACATAAGATTGTTTGCAAGATGTATTACTATTACATAATCACTTAATATTATAATTTAATTTTTCTGTGTTAACAGTTGAAAGTAATCTGTTTTTGCTTTTAAACAGGTTGAATCAAGGGATTCTTTGAATAGCATAGCCCTGAAATTTGATACCACACCGAACGAGCTTGTTCAGTTAAATAAGTTATTCTCCCGAGCTGTCGTGACTGGGCAGGTATTGTTATTATTTAAATGTATTGATGTTTGAAATTATTAGATAGAACTTATTCATTTTTTACGTAGTTAACAATGTAGAAAATATGAGCATAATATTTTGTGTTCCTGGAATAAATCCTGCTAGCCAGATAAAAGTGCAGGTCACATCTATTAATGCTTCTTAAAACCATTGAAAATAATCGTAAGTTGTGTTTCAAATATAGACTTCAGAACTTTTTTTTTTTTTTTTCTAGACAGGGTTTCTCTGTAGCTTTTTGGTTCCTGTCCTGGAACTAGCTCTTGTAGACCAGGCTGGCCTTGAATTTACAGAGATCCGCCTGCCTCTGCCTCCCAAGTGCTGGGATTAAAGGCGTACGCCACCACTGCCCGGCTAGACTTCAGAACTTTTAAAAAGACTTAAAACAGCTCATGAAAATTGACAGAATTCAATATGTGTAAAGGTAAGCTGTCTTTCAGTCTAACTTGCTTTCTGTAAGCAAGTTAACAAATTGAGTCTTTTGGAAACTGTCTAGTCTATATCAGAGGGTTTTTCTTGTTTTTAAGTTTGTGACCCTTAGCAAATGCCCTGCGTGAGTACAGCAGTCTGACAGCTTTCCTCGTCTGTAACGATGGCTGTGCTGGTATGTCCCTGTGTAAGTCGTCCACAGTGAGGCTTAGTGTCGCTGCTGTCCTGCTCATGTTAACACTGCTGCAGCGGACACTGTCTGCGTCAGCTTTATATACATTCCACAGCATAAATTCTTATCTATAGCGCCGTTGGGCCAAGGAAATATGTATAGTTAATTTCTCTAGTAATTGCCAAGTTGTCTTTAAAATGACCACATACAATAGTATAGAGTTTTGTTTCTGTGCTATGTGCTTGTTTTAATGCCCATTTATAAATTAATTTGTGAAATTAGTTCTAAGGTGTCTATTTTTATTTTTTCATACTTATTACGACATATGATATACTGTTCTACTCTTATAATCTGATTTTTTTATTGCCAAAGATCAGTATCAAATAATGCTTCCTTATAGAACATTATTTGGCCATTGATATTTGTTTTTCTGAATCTGTATATGAATATTTTCTTACAGGTTTTATATGTTCCTGATCCTGAATATGTCTCCAGTGTTGAGAGCTCTCCATCTCTGAGCCCAGTAAGTCCTCTGTCGCCGACGTCCTCCGAGGCTGAGTTTGATAAAACCACTGTGAGTACCCTACTTCCAGCTATTCCTGTAGAATTCATGGAGTATACATGCTACTCATAGTATTCCACTTGTAGTTTCTAAGTTTAGTATTCAAGTTCTCTCGTCCTGGGGTGTGTGTGTGTGTGTGTGTGTGTGTGTGTGTGTGTGTGTGTGTGTTACTGCTGATGTGGGTGTACATATACGTGTTTATACAAAGAGAGGGGAAGGGGAGAGAGGAATGGATAAGGGGGGAGATGGAAATTTGGGACTAGAAACAATCCTAAATACAAATTGTGTTTCCCATGCCTTAGCAGTGTGCACTTTTGGATGGATAATCTTGCACACTACTTTCCGTGTGCTATCACCCAAGGTCAGGAATTTGCTGCTTGACCTTTTGCAACACTGTTGAGAAAGTTTTTGATTTCACAACATTTTAGATTTGGGGATTGAGAGTGCTCAGTCTGCATTACATTCATTCTAATCTATGAGATGAATGGAAGCTGAAGTCAGAGTTTAAGGATGTATTGGAGACAAGAACACAACAACTTTAAACACGTTTCTACCAATCAACAGGATGTGCCAACCTTGATACAGAAGGAGAAATAGCAAGGAAAAAATAAATGTAGTCAGAGGTTGATTTAGATTGGGCTTTTAGCCCTAAAGTAGAATTGTGTAAATAGCAGGAACTTTCCCACCAGAAACCTGTGGGATTCCCTTCAGACCACATCTGTCTGTCTCCTGGCCTAATTTGAATGCTTGAAATAAAAAGGGAAATCAGTCAAAAAAAAAAAAAAAAAGAGAGAAAAAACGCAGATCCCCTCCCAGTGGGAGTGGTCACCTGAGCAGATCCCCTCCCAGTGGGAGTGGTCACCTGAGCAGATCCCCTCCCAATGGGAGTGGTCACCTGAGCAGATCCCCTCCCAGTGGGAGTGGTCACCACCGTCTGTCCTTTGCCAGGTTGGGAAAGATGGAATAACAAAGCTTTGAGAGTGACCCCTTAACCCTAGTGACTCAGCTGTCTCAGGTGTGGTCCAGAATCTTTCCCTTCCTCAACTAGTTAAGAAATAGAAGAGCCTTGAAGCATTCTCCAGCCGAGGGCAGGCATCACCTTCTTCCCAAGAGTCCGTATTCCACAGCTAGAACATTATTTTGAACAGTGATTTTTATAAATTGTAACTGTATTCTTTGCATAACATTGAATTTATTACTTAACTAAGATATTTTTTCCTATGTAACTTTTGTTTATCTGAGGTGATTACATTTCTGCATTGTAACTACTGTTTGCTTTCTATACTATTACATTTCTGATAATATATAGTCTTAGAAGAAAGACTATTAAGTTTGAGTATTACCTTTGGTTAGGTATGATACATATTAGCGTTATGTTAAATAATGTCTGTTAGTATAGCTACTATATGTTTATTGCAGAAATTTTCATTCAGTATTTAAAATAAATATTGTTTGGCTTCCTGAATGTTCAGTTTTGTGTAGTACATTATGTATAAGCCTAAAATACTTTATTTATGGATTTGTTAACATATGAGTTTTCATTTATATTTTTAAATAATTTGCTTCACATAGAACTATTATCTCTGAAAATTTAAACATTCAAGCTATTCCTTTTTATTCACATGTGGATGAAGAAGCATAAGAAACCATAGAGTAAATGTGATGGAAGTAGCTAGAATTTACTACGTTAGGTAAATGATAAGCTCATTCATAGTCATTTGAAACAGTCTGCTAAAGCCATGGCTATCCTTGAAACTGCTGTGCAGCCAAGGATGACTTGAATTTCTCTGATCCCCCTGTTTGCACCTCTCACCTGGCCCATCCCCAAGTCCTGGGGTCACAGGTGTATGTCACTCTGCCTGGTTTCGTGGGTGCTTGAGATTGAACTCCAGCCTTTGTGCATTCTAGGTAAGCACTGTCCAGTTAAAGTGTATTCCAGCAGTCCCGTGTCCTTCCGTTATTCACTGCTGACCTCAGATTTAAGAGTGAAACACTGGCCCCGTGCATCTTTGCCCCGGTAGATTCACTGGCCCTCTGTCTCGACTGCGTCTTTGAAACCCCTTCAGATTTTTCCTCTGTTGGTGTGGGTATTTCTGGAACACTGGCAAAAATGAGAGGGAAGAAATGAGACCTAACTGAAATCTGTGTCTTCCTAACTCTCCCCGTAGAAAGTCAGCACGAAATGGCCACATCCTTCAGGGTCTCACCAGACAACCCTCCCCTTAGAGTTTTTCCTGAGTTGAGTCTGGTGTCTGTTTCTCCTTTAGGGATAGGCTTATAAAAGTTCTCTGTTGTTCACCTTAGACTGGTGTATGCCCTCCTGACTCTTGTAAACAATTGTATTAGTCAGTAGTAGTAGACCTACTCCTTTTCTTGGTTTCTTGTTTGTTAACTTTGAGTGCTATCACTCAGTAACTGGGTTTGGTTTCTGTGTCTGCATAAACAATACATATTACATCTGTTGTATAGAGGAAGGAATTATAGAGGAAATACTAACTAATCAGCATCCTATGTTCTACCTTAACTACTGCTTTATTCTGGAAATTGATCTCTCAATTTAGTAACTAATTTTACCCAAAGAGAGAAGTAATACTTGCAATTGTTAGTGGGTATGGAGACAGCTGCTACCTTCTACCATTCATCTCTGCCACTGGTCTGTTGCTGTGATAAAACACCCTGACCAAAGGCAAGTGAGGGGAGGAAAAGGCTTACTTGAATAACACTTCAGGCAATAATCCTTCATTGCGGGGAGTCAGGGCAGGAGCTCAAGGCAGGAGACTGAAGGAATCCCATGGAGGAATGTAGCCCGGGTCTTGCTTATCCTAAACTTATCAGTCACCATCTAGACAATCCCTCACTGACTGGCGACAGGCCAATTTGACAGAGACAATTCTTTACTTGAGGGTCCCTCTTTCTAGGTGATACCAGGCTGTGTCAGGTAACCATAAAAACTAACCAGGACAGAGTTCTACATTTCACGTTCTTTTTTCTTTGTTTTTCGAGACAGGGTTTCTCTGTGGGTTTGGAGCCTGTCCTGGAACTAGCTCTTGTAGACCAGGCTGGTCTCGAACCCACAAAGATCCGCCTGCCTCTGCCTCCCAAGTGCTGGGATTAAAGGCGTGCGCCACCACCGCCCGGCTTTACATTTCACATTCTTTAAGAGATACAGAACCTGGTTTTGTTTTGTGCTCCTTTGGTTTCTCTTTTGTAATGTAAGTCTATGCAGTGTGATAAGAATATTGAAGATTAAAACTATATGGCAAAACCCAAAGAGAAAATATTTAAACAATAATATGGAGAAATGGAGTAATTTTGAAGTATATTCAACTAAAGATTGAATATGCAGGTAGTTACTGTTTCCTTAACACAAAACACTTCATAGTATAGTCAGTGTAAGAGATGGTGGGAGTAGAACACTTGAATAGCAGTGGAGTTAGGAGCTCCGCATACTAAGGAAAAATAGCTGTAATGATGTTGAGATCCCAGAGAAGACCTTGGCACTTAAAAGGAAGAAGCAGAGGTGGTAGCAGAGTGTAAGCGTATTCCGTGTTCTTACATGTAAATGGTAGAACCACTATTGTTCCTATTACATGTAAATGGTAGAACCACTATCGTTCCTGTTGCCTTCTACTTAAAACCACTTGCTCTTCACTCTCATCCAAAAACCTCAGAGCTTTATTTGAGTTGCACTGCTTATAACATTCCTTTTAAAAACAAAATTAAGGCTCAGAGCAGAGACTGAGTAATTTATGTAATGTCACAGTGACTGCATGATAAAGCTGAGGATTAAACCCTGACTGTCTAGGTCTAGATCTTGGGGTAGATTCTTTTTTTTTTCTTTTTTTTTTTAAATTTATTTATTTATTAAA
>NW_004949117.1:3142661-3181234 GCF_000317375.1 Microtus ochrogaster | reverse complement strand
TCTGGCTATTACAAACAATGCTGCTATGAACATCGTAGAGCATATACTTTTGTTGTATGATAAGGCCTCTCTTGGGTATATTCCCAAGAGTAGTACCTGCCTTAGTCAGTGTTCTGTTGCTGTGAAGAGACACTGTGACCACTGCAGCTCTTAGAAAAGAAAGCATTTAATTGGAGGCTGGCTTATACTTTCAGAGGTTTAATCCATTATCATCATGGTGGGAAGCATGACAGCGTGCAGGAAGATATGGTGCTGGAGAGGTAGTTGACAGCTACATCCTGATCCACAGGCAGAAAGAAAGACACTAGACTTGACAAGGGCTTCTGAAACCACTACCAGTGACATTAGTTGCAGAAATAACCCGTAGTCAGACTGAACTGTGGTCTGATGCGCTGCAGATGGGCACAGATGGACTTTTGATTTTGAAGTTTAAAGTATGCTTCTGGAGCAGGGGTATAGCTCAAGTGTTATGTGTAGGGACCAGAGTTTAGATCCCTAGAACCTACTTAGATGCTAATTCGGCATGTAATTCCCACCACAGAAGGCACAAACAGGAGAAGGGAAGACCAGACACCTGGGTGAACTCTGGGTTTGATTGAGGCATCCTTCCTTCTTCCGTGAATAAGGTGGAAAAGCAATAGAGAATGACTTGTTGACCCTGTGCCTCAGAGCTCAATATACACAAGTAACACATGTGCACACATGAGTGTGCCCATGTACCTGCAAACTTCCACGTGTAACACACACGCACAGCCATATACACAGTGGAAAAATATCCTTCCAATGACTGTCTTCTTGCTTTCTATATCTAGATATCACTGTCCAGCTCTTCCCTGTCTCTGTGCGCTGGCATACACATCTTATGGATGCCACCTTGGTGATATCAAAACCAGTGGTTTAATTCACAAGCGGTTGCACATTTATGCTGGGATTGGGAGGGATGTAAGTCACTTAGATTTAATGCTTTTTATGTCGTTTTGTGTGTGTGTGTGTGTGTGTAATACATGTACAGGTATAATTCATTTGTATCCTTGTATTATAGGCATTTAAAATGGAAGTTTAAGATGTATTTAAAATCTTCATTAAAAGTAAAAATGCCATTATTGTTACACTTTGGGGAATTTATCTAAAGAATGTGGTAAGAAGAAAAGAGACTAGTACTTACTGGGAAGGTTATTTATTTGCCATTTCTTATGCCTTTATTTAGTTTCCTAACGCACATTGTTGTTTGTGTGTTTTATTTTGCTTTGTTTAAGACTCCTGATGCTGTCCATCCAAAAGAAGCACCTCCCTCATCTACTGCCAGCAGTATTAGGCCTGCAAGAGTTGTGTCTTCAACTTCTGAGGAAGAAGAAGCATTTACTGAGAAATTTCTCAAAATTAATTGCAAATATATCACCAATGGCAAGGTAATGAACTTCATCGTAGTTTTTACTAAGCTATGAAAGCTTGACATGTACATTTAAGTCAATAATGTCAGCCATTCGTGAGTATCTATACAAGGGTTTGAGTTAGAATGGACCTTCCCCATTAGTTAGAGTCTGATGATCTGTAGCAGATATTAAAGGTCGTGGGATATACATAAATTCACTGCGACAAAGCACATGCCGTGGTTTTTCCTAGAATATTAAACACATCTTTAGAACAGCAGCATTGATGATAGTAGGAGTGCTAGCTTTTGAAATTTAGTATAATACAGAAATTGAAATTCACTATATACTACATGATAAAAAGTATTTAGGTGTGTTCTTCAATCTGTTACAACAGGAATAAACATTCCTACTTTGGGGCAAGTGTAGGTTTCAGTTAACTCATTTCTGATTTGGTCCCCTATGGTCAGAGAACATCCTTAATCCTATGTGAAGGCTTACTCTAGGGTGGCTTATCTCCTAACCCAGAGTATCTTGACAAATCTTTTGTGTATGCTTAGAAAACACATACATTTTGCTTCAGTTTTGAAAAATATTTTAAAATATCCATGAAATTAAGTCAGGTGATGCTAGTATACTTCTGTATCTCTATTGATTCTTATTTTTTTCTTTAAATTGATGACAAGGATGTGGAACTGTTTCATTACAAATGTGTTTTGCTTTCAGTTTATAATTCGTGAATTTCAGTGTGCTATAGGAATGTAGAACTGTTTAGGATTCCTACACTGTCCTGATGAATTGCCTGATGGTGAAATGCCAACATTGACCTCAGGATCTGTGCCCTGCCTGACGTCCCTGTCGTGGATACTGCTATAGCCGTTTCCACCTCCTTTGGGAAGTGTTAACATTGTCCTTCCTGTGCTTTCAGGCTGTCTTTGTAGGGTGTGTTTCTTGTGGAGGGTGTACAATTTTAGACTTTTAGTCAGATGAATTTGAAATGGTCAGTTCTTGAGATTTTCATAAAATTAACCTTGAAGAAAGAAGCCTGACGGTTTTAGCTGGGCATCCTTTTAGGCCCTAAAGATAGATCCTAAGAAAGTTAACGCAGATTAATTAATCCAGTGGGGAAGGTGTCACCTACTTTAGTGCAGAAAGTAGAAGCAACTTAGAAACCCTTCCAGTAGTGGGTGGAAAACTGAAGCCCTGATTGTACTGTGTATAAAGTAGATGGCCAAAAGTCCGAGAAGAAATAGCAGAGGCATCTGGACTCTGTTTTGAAGTTGCGAACTTTGAAGATTGAAAAGTTCTTTGTTTTTCCATCTTAGGGCACCGTCAGTGGTGTACTGCTAGTCACACCAAATAATATAATGTTCGATCCACATAAAACAGACCCCTTGGTTCAAGAGAATGGCTGTGAGGAGTACGGCATCATGTGTCCAATGGAAGAGGTGATGTCAGCTGCCATGTACAAAGAAATTTTGGATAGCAAAATAAAGGAGTCCTTGCCCACGTAAGTGTGCTGGTGTGCTGTTCACTGAGCCTTTCTTTTCCTTTCCTTTTCTTTTTTCTTCCTACCTTCCTTTCTTTCTTTTCTTTTCTGTCTTCTTTTTAGCATCTAGATAGTTGACCCTTCTCAAATATTCTTATTTTATTAGTTTTATTATAGATGGTATTCTTTTTTTCCTTAATGAAGCCACATTTAAGCACTAACGACTAGTCAGTTCTTAGTGTGCCTGGTATATAGTTAGTACTTGTGTTGTATTTGCATTTATTTGGTCAAAGAACCAGATATTTGACAAGTAAGCTGTAGTACTCATGTAACTCAATGCTTTTCAGCTCTGTTATTTAGCCACAAAATAAAAAAATCCAGCTTAGTGTATATTATTAATGTCCATGAAGGGACCTAAAGCATAGGTCCCTTGGGTTAGGGGTGTGGCATGGATGAGGCCTGGCATCGCAATAGCCAGAGCAGCTTTACATTCACGGTTACGGTACGGTTACAGTTGTCCTTCTGACTGCGAAAGAGACAACCTACAGGTGGCACTAATTGAGAGTTGAGCTGGGGATGTCCTGATGTGGGAATCTGTGTGATGGAATAACATAGATGTGAGACCACACTTCTAGGCAAAGCCTTTAAAGCAATGTGTATACAAGTAGTCGGCAGAAATGTAAGACTTGGAGAGAAAGGAGATAGAGCATTCGAGGGAAAGCAGAGGGTTGATGTGTAACAGAAAGGAAGTCCCACCCACTCTGCACGTGACTGGCAACCACTTGAAAACGGCTTCACCCTAACTGGTAGCAGATGGTTTACAGTCTTATTGCCAGTTTAAAAAAGGAATTATAAAGGAAAAAGGAGCAATTATTTTTCTCGGGTAGTGTGAACGCTGTTAGGGTAACCCCGTCTTGGAAAAGGGTCCATTTCAGCCTCAAGTGCTCTGTGACTTGGTAAAATAATCTTTAGGAACAAATAATTTCTAGAAAAAATATTCTAAACTACTGGTTGTATTTTTAAGTTGTCAGTCAAAGCCAATTTCAGGAAAATAAAACAAGACCTCCAACAAACCACAGTCACTGAGGTTCAGTGTAGAAATGACACAGATCGAAGGACTAGCTCTGAAGGGAAGGAGGAACGCCGCTCAGTGGTGCCATCTTGTCCTGACACTGCGTTTCTGAATGATCTGGGTAAGGTGTGGCTGCGCTGCAGGACGACCAAGTGCTCTTTGCCTTTAAATGACCATTTTATCAATCAACACATTACCTGGGAAGAAATACCCTTAAGTCTTGGCTTATGTGTTAATTGAAATCAAGGTTTGGCTTCAGGCAAGATAAGTGCAGCGAATGGTTTTGCAGGGTAGTATTTTGTTTACAGAAGTAAAGTCGAAGATGCTAATGGTTTGCCTCTTTGTAATGTTTGGGGAATTGATTTCTAAGATGCTGTTCTGAACTGTGTTTTGTTAAGTGCCACTAGCATTAATGTTTAGCCATTCAGAATATTAATATCATGTTAGAAAATTGACCTAAATACTTTTTTTTTTTTTAAATTTTTAACAGCTAGTCTCTTGGTTCTGTTAAATGTATCAACAAGATCTCCTGAAGCTTGTGTCCAGTTCCTTGACCCTGTGGTTGCAGTTTAAGCAAATCACCAAGAGATGGCACCATTTCACATTCATTATCGTCAGTTAGCTGCCTGTATTTCTTAAAAGATGAATCCAACAGAGAAACCTTGTCTTGAAAAACCAAACAAAAAGATGAATCCAGTAGAGACAGAAGGCACTTGAACGAAATGTTTAAAATAATGACATTGTACACATCTCACTTGGAAAAGTATATGTTTTGTTACAAAAACTTGAAAACCACAAGAGTTAAATAAGAGACTTAATCAGCTTTAATATCCACAGAAGGCCACTTATTCTGTGTTGATTTACTTTCTAGTCTCTCTATCTGGCATATTCCTGTTCTCTAGCCATATATGGTCAAATATTGATGCTTTGCTGCTGAGACTTCAAATAATTTCCAATTATTATGAAGCAGCTTTAATCATCAGCCTAAATTGCTGACTTACTCAATGATGCTTATTTCTACAACTTCCCACTTGTGGACGTTGGTATTTACCTGACAGATGCTAGTGATGGTGAAAATGAGACCCGGCTGTAAAGCATTCACCTCTGACTTCTTCGTTCTTTAACTGAACAGATTCTCTTAGAACTGTTCTGAGTTACTAGCTTAGGATTTCCTTTAAATGTTGGGCCTCAGGTTGCTCTTAACCTTTGCGTTATAGTTTGTATTTTAGTTTAATTTCCTATAAATAAGCACTGCATATGAATGGGATAGGCTGAAATAGCCAGTTTTCCGTGTGCTACCAATAAAAGTTTTAGTTCACTATTATAAGTTCATCAAGAATTTAAGTTATCAAACTTGGTTGAAGGTTATTTATAGAGAAATCATCCATTGATGTTTCCCCAATAGTAAACAGTTGATGAAAACTGTTGATGTGGGTATGTGGTGTATGTGAAAAACATGATATTTCTATTTTTGTTGAGGACTACACTTTGCGTATTTTGAAATGCTTCTTCTATGATATTTTTTATTTGGTTGTGGAATGTAAAATGTTACAGTTTTAATGTCTAGTAATTTTTAATTTTATTTTATAACAGAGAACTAGATCAGTTGTCAGGAAGGGACTTCTGCCATTCTAAGAAAATGACAGGCATTGCTGCTGAGGACACGGACTCGCGAGCCCGCGATCCGGGTAATGACAGTGCCAGCACGGCTCCCAGGAGCACCGAGGAGTCTCTCTCCGAGGACGTCTTCACCGAGTCAGAACTCTCTCCCATCCGGGAGGAGCTCCTCTCCGAGCCGCGGCAGGATAAGTCATCGGACGCGTCCTCAGAGTCAGTGCAAACCGTCAGTCAGATTGAAGTGGGGTCGTTGGCAGTCAAGTCAGAGTCTCCTGACATCCCTGACCGCGTCAACTCCACTACTGAACATTCTTCAAACCAAGAGGCTTTATCTCATGAAACTGACCTCAGTAGTCTTGAACTCGCCACTAAGGAAGGAGATAAGGCTACAGAAAAACTTGAAGTCTCAGGCCCCAAAGAGCAAAGCATAGATGTAAAAAGTCATGGTGACCGGGATTCTTCTTTCCGTCATGAAAATTCACCACAGCAAGAGGGAGGAGAAGGGAGTGTGCCTTCTGGAGAAGCACTGGAACTGAAGGAAGAGCAAACTGTTGAGAAGGATGGACAGGGGGAAGAGCAAAAGCGGGACGCGGAGACCGAGGTAGAGGAGCTGCGTACACTCTGGAAAAGCCACTCAATGCAGCGAGCCAAGCAGCAAAGAGACAGCATCCAACAGGCGTCCCAGAAAGAAGGGAAACATCAAGGTGCACCCATGGACGGACGTGTGGACGGTAAGGGTTAGGGAGGTGTGAATTTAGTCTGGTGTTCTGCACATTGTTTTCTTCCTTCCTGTCTGACCAAAGGCTGCAGATTAAGTCTGTCAGAATGACTGTCAGATGGTCCTTGAGTGACGTCACTCTGGGGGGGCGTGTTGATTCAGGGCCTAGTCTCTGAACATCCCTTTGTTTAACTCTCTGCATTCTCTGTAGTTTGCCTTATGATGTGCACCTGCCCTGTGTAACACATTGATTGCTCTACTTTCATAAGGTCTTGGTATGATTTTATCATCGCATATTTGACATTTGAATTACAGTTTATAACTGCCAAGGTTTTAACATATAATTTTTTAGAAAACACCATTGGACACCATTAGGATTCTTTGTCCACATAAAAATCCCGCCTCTCTTTGCTTAGATGGTTTCTTTTAAAAACAAGCATGCAGGGTGCACAGCTTCCTTCCTTGGCTCAGGTTTTTGTTGATATGAGAATTAGCATAGTAGCTTCTGTTACGAATGTACTGAGCCCATCTGTCATACACTGTGGCTCAGATAACTTGGTTACATTCTCAGTTCTGTTGCAGAGTTGTTTATAAATTCTCATATGAACTCTAGTTACTACTTTAATTTCAGATTTTTATTCTACTTCAATACAAAAGTTAAATTTACCAATTTACTGAAATACACAAGCTAAATTTACCATTTTGACTTTTTTATTATGAAATAGACATATCATAAAATTTTTAACCATTTTGAGCTCTACAAGTTGTGGCCATCAGCATATTCATACTGTTGGATACTCTTCACTGCATGCATCCTGGGAGCTTTCAGCATCTATGACAACACGACTGTAACTGAGCAGTGAACTGTCACTCCTGCCCTCTCCCGGTCATCACCAGTATGCGCTCAGGGTTCTCCTTACTCCAGGCCATTCACACAAGAGAGCCACACAGTGTCTGTGTTACGTCTCGTTCAGCATCATGCTTTCACCATTCATCTCTATTATAAATGTGCTTGAATATCTCCTATGTTTTATTATTATTCTTATTATTGAGATTACAAAATATAATTGCATCATTTTCCCCTTCATTTTCGTCCCTCTAAGCCTTCGCTTATGCTCCTTCTTGCTCTCTTTTAAAGTCATGACCTCTCTTCCCATTAATTGCTATATACAGACTGGGTAGGTTATACTTATGTGCTCAGGAATGTGTATATGTGTAAGAAAAATTTCCTTTTCTTGGAAGTCCAAAGAATTAACATTTCTGCATATAAATGTTGTTTGCCAGCAGTTTCAGGGTGTCTCTGGTTAATGCTAAGAAAATCCAGTCATATAGATAGTATTGCAAATCATCCTGCAGTGAATAAAGTTTGTATAAAAAGGAATACCTTGTAGGCGAATGTTTCTGTCCTGTCAGGTCCTGCAACTGTTCAGACCCAAAGAAACATAGGGGTTTATATTAATTATAAACCATTTGGCCTATTAGCTAAGGCTTATTATTAACTAGATCATACAACTTATTTTAATACATAATTCCTGTTTATGTTTAGCCTCATGACTTGATACCTTTTCTCAGTGAGGCATTCTCATTTTGCTTGCTCTGTGTCTGGCTGGTGACTGACTCTCTCTCTGTCTTTCCTCTGCCCACAATTCTAGTCTGGTTTCCCCACCTGTTCTTCCTGCCTGGCTGCTGGCCAGTCAGTGTTTTATTAAACTAATATAAGTGACAAATCTCTCCAATGTATAAGAGGATTATTCCACAGTATTCCCTTATTTTTTTCTTTTCAACACAAGAACTTTGAATCTCACCTCCTTTGTTTAGTTTTTTCCTTGGCCATTATTCATAACAACTTGTAACCAATACTCTAAACAATGACAAACATCCATAATCCATTTTTTGGGAATGTGGGCATAGTTTTCTAGACTACTTCCTGCTGATTCGGAGCACTGATATTCCTATGGGGAGTCCAAGAAAATTTAAGATTATAATCAGGTCCTGACTTTAGTATTCTGTGAGGCTGGACCATCTCCGCCAGCAGTCTTAAGGCTGCTCTGGCTGTAGAACTCAGAGGAAACTCCAACAGAGGTGCTCTGAAACATTGGATCATCAGGGACATTCATCCCCATTTGAGATTTTTCAGGGGGTCTTCCTTGACCAACCCTTATTTTTCTTAACCCAGAATGAATCCACAGCCTCTCATTTTCTATGGAAACAAAAGCAAAATCTTTTCTCCAAAGTGACATATCTTTTGACTTGAATTTTTAATTTTTGAATTTTGTTTGGACTAATCCACCAGCATTGAAGTCAAATGTTTTTTAGCAACTATTGCTCCTTCCTCAGCAATAAAACAATTCAAAGACAACACAGTATCCAGACTCTTTGTGTATTTTCCATCCTTATGAAGCTTTTTTTCTTACTCTGTTTCTCTTTTAAGGACTTTCTCTCCCAAACCTATTTATATTTTTAAACACAGTATAAACTATTTAGAGGTTTATTTTGTTTTGTTTTGTTTTTCTTTTGTCTTATTCTGCCTTTACTGTATATGTCTTTTTCTGACCAAATGCTAAAGTGGTATGACTAGGATTAAAGCTGTGGCTTTGGCTGCTAGCTCCACCCCATTTCTTAGCTTTTTGAGAGTCAAGCTTCATGGCGGAGGTACTGGAAGAAGGCAAATTTATTGCCGGAACTCTGTGGAGTATCTAGGTCCAAAGAAGCCTGATGGTGGCTGCTCATAAACACCGTTTGGTGGCAGAGCCTCTTAAAAGAACTGCAAGGTTTTTGCTGCTAAAACTGACTTAGGAAGCCTCTCTTAAAGGAGCCATGCCTCTGCTTGCCACCAGCAAACAGAGCCCACCCAAGAAATGCTGTTACCAAAAAGCCATGTTTGACTTTGTTCTTGTCTGTTTAGAATCCTTTTTTTTTTTTTAAATGTAGAAATACTTGTGAAATGTTTCGGCAGCATTTGTAGCACAAATAATTAAAATCCAGAGACCGATATTGGGGTTCGAACTAAAGATCAGAAAAGCAAAACAACCAAGCCACTAGAGAAGTTTTACCTCTACCAAGGCTGGGTGGCTGCAGACTGAGCCCTGAGGCTCTGTTTCCTTTCGTTTTTACATTCCCCCTAGTGCTGGGATTAAAGGTGGGAGCCACCACCACCTGAATCTGTTTCTGCTTTGCTCTTGTGTAGCCCAGGGTGGCCTTGAACTCACAGAAATCCCTCTGCCTCTGTCTCCTAAATCCTGGGTTATAAAGGTGTCTGACACCACTGCGTGACCTCTAGTGGCTTAGATCTTCAGGCAAGCTTTATTTATTAAAACATAAATAAAGTATCACTATAGCCCCTCCTTTCAGTTTTTGGATAGTTATTTTGTGAGGGGGCAGTAATTCCCATATACCAGAAGAGGAATTGCCAGATCACACAACTGTTGGCTTTTCTGAGAATGCACTTGTTTTCCATAGTTGCTGTGTGTCATTTCATCTCCCCAGCAGTTCATAGAGGTCTGGCCCGATCTGACGTGCTGCACATCCCTGGTAATTGTTTGTAACTCCAGCACCTTGTAGGCAGCAGCAAGAAGACTCCCTTAGTGCTGAGGCCAGCCTCGTCTGCCCAGCAAGGGAATGTCTCAAAAGCCTAAGAAATAAGAGTATTCTTTTGAGATAAGGTCTCTTCTGTCCCAGAAGGACTTGGTCCTCCCTCCGTCTTCCAACACATGTGCTACAGACTCAACATTCAGCTTTTAAAATACTGATTTTTTTTTGTATCATCCCACTGTGATACTTTGAAAACCTAAGATTATAGTTATTAGTTTTTAAGAAATGCATTTATTCAAAGCAATTTCTTTAAAGGCTGAACTTTTTTCTACAGTATTTTTTTCTTTATTCAGAACACAATGAACACTTATTAGGAACACTGTCAAATACAAGAAGTTATAACACAGTTTATAAAATTATCTGGAATTTATTACCAATGATGATCAACTAGTATTAACATCCTTACAGGTCTTTGGTTTTGATTGATAATTGAGTCTATGTGGACATACAGATTTGAGTATGAACTCAGGATTGTACTGTATGTATTGCTATTTCCTGCTTCATTTCACTTAGCATTTGTGTGGTGTTCACTTTTGTATTTACATTGTAGTTTTGTCAAAATATGGTTTTATCAGTCTTATCATTTATCCAGCCATTTGCCTGTTGTTCTTAGCAATTCAGACTGTTCAGATGGCTACACCCTTTGGTATAAGTAACATTGGCATTAAGATCTTTATATAGAGTATTTGGTTTATGTATTTTTTTAAATCTTTGAAAATGGTTAGAAACTAATTTCTTTTCAATTAAATATATTAAATATATAATTTTATCGGCTATAAGAATTAATATATAATAGATTATTATAGCCACATGCCAAAAGAAGAAAATAAGTAGGCACTTTGATATAGTTTTCTTTGAGTTGTACCATTGGTTTCCTCTTTTTAATAAAACAGTTTTAAATGGCCATTTTTAGTAGCAATAGTGTATAATATGGAAATATTAAAGCTTTTTGAAATTTATTATTTCATAAGATGGAATCATTGTGCTAAATAGTAAACTGTAGCATACAATAATGGAAAGAACAAGAGCGGCCAACATTCCTCCTTCTAACCAGTGGCTCATGCTGGGGCAGGCAGGTTGTGCACTTTGTACTTTCCTGCCGGGGCAGGGGATGTCTCTCCAGCGCACTTTCCTGTCGGGGCTGCACTGAAGCAAGCTAATCAATGTCCGTGTTCACAGACTTAATCCTACTGTCAGACTCCAAATAATGTACGCCTCTGGTTGGAGATAACGTAGACATAATGAGCCGTCCAATGTTGCTCTGCAGCTAGTAGTATAGTGCTGATTTCTCACTCCTTTGTATGTAAAGACTGGAGATTACATTAATTTTTATATTTGAATAGCCATATTAAAATAGCCATTTATACATTCTGTATAGTGACTTAGGTGTAATTTTAAAAGATTTACAGAGAATCTACAGAGTGCTTTACAGATACATGTAATTCAGCATAGCTGTTGTTAACAACTTATTGAAAAGTGTGAGATTTTGCATTTTTCCTAATAGCCCTCAGCAAAATTTTAGTTCACTAACTTGACTCTTTCAGTTAATCTTGCTATTTCAGTAACTAGATCTTCTATGCCAATAAATAAATAAATGTTAATTAATTGAATATGTGCAAGTACCAGTAAAATACATTATTTTATAATCCGGAACCAGAATGTAAAATTACTTCATCTGAGACACTTGGATATACTTTATGACTGAATGGACACCGCTTACATAACCCTTCCAGGGTCTTCACTTCTAAAGGATAAGAGAAGGCATCGATTACACAAATTCTTGTGTCTCCGAGTTGGAAAGCCGATGAGGAAAACCTTTGTGTCTCAAGCCAGTGCTACCATGCAGCAGTATGCACAGAGAGATAAGAAACATGAATATTGGTTTGCAGTGCCACAAGAAAGGTAAGTTAAAAACATTGAAACTTCTGCTTTTATAGATCACAACACCAGAATCAAAGTCCTAAAAGCCTCCATTTCCTGACTAAAAGTGAGTGGCCGTGGTGGTGTACACCTTTAATTCCAGCCCAGAAAGGCTGGGATGGGACAGTTTGCCCTGGTCCCTGCACAGTCACGACCGTCCTCTGCTATAAGTCAGCAAGGCGGTTTTAATCTATGGAAATCAGCTACTAGCTGATACTTCTTAGTTTATGCCTTGAAAATTTCCATATTTAGTTTACTGAAAAACATTGGAACATGAATATTTTAACAGTAAAGTACTTATATAGTACCTTAGTCTGACGATTCATGAATGTATCAGCACAGCCTTCTTGAAGGATGTATAGTTTTTTTTTTCCTGTTTTGAGACAGGGTTTCACAAAAAAAAGACTTTTTATGTAGAATTATTCCTAGCATCATCGCCAAAGTTGATACGCCTGAGAGTGTTTACCCTTTAATAACGCCCTCCTCAAGAAACTGAATGTGTTCGGGTATTCCCTTACTTCCTGGTTGGGAAAACACCCCTGAAGCAGAAGACGGGGTGGGTTATCTGTAATGCATCCCGGCCAGTGGAGAGCTAATCAAGTGGAGGTGCAGGAGAAGTGGTGCGGCTTGGAAATCCCATAGTCCGCACTTCCCCTCCTTCCCAACTGCCAAGTACACCAGATAATGTGTGCTTCCTTTTTAAAATGGGAGTTTAGTAATTAAAACAGTTTGATTTGCACAATTCACTACTTCAAAGAAACAGATCCTAGAGAATAAGAGAGTGGGATTAAAGTGATTATAGTGGAAATGTAACTGTTTAGTGAAATCTAACATAAAAAATTTTTATTCTTGGTTATTTCTTAATTTTTAGATGTAGTTTTGTTTTTAGTGTTGTTCTTGGTTCCAGACCTAAGTGTTGTAACCTTAACTGGGAAAAGGTTGGCAGCCCTCCTAATACTAATACTGTGTCACCATCTCAGTACCCAGGTTAGAAATTTCATTGCAAGTCATACTTAAGATGTACCTTGGCTTTTATTAATATTATTATTATTGGAATTTTGGGCATTATCATAGACAGAAAACATAAGAGAATTGTTGATAGTGACTAATTGCCTGGAAGGTAAAACTTGCTGCCCTTTCATATGTCAGGAGTCACATAACATTTTAGATCATGAGGTGGATGCATCCTTTTTAGAGCCGTTGCTATTGGTTGGTCCATGTTAGCTCAGTTTTGTAGTTCACTTCTCCATGCTAACTAAAGCCAGGAAGCACATAGACGTTTGATCTTTGAACATATTTATTGCATAGTACAGCAGCCAGTACAATTGACTGCAGTTATAAAAATACCAGAAAGAGGAAGCAGATATGGGAAGATTAGATCATCAACCGCTGAAGCAAGGATTTACTGTGTCCTGCCGCTTCAGTTTGGATGCTGTGTGAGTTCCTTCCCACTACTAGTGTCTTTACATAGGAAAGCATCGCACTGCAGTTGGTATAGCGACAAGCCTTCCAATGAAAATCTTAGTGTGATATGTGTTTAGAACTTGACAAATGATAGCTAAGTCCGTTTTCAAAGACAATGTCTTCCTGATAGTGGGCTTTACTGTTTAATAAAGTCTTCAACTTCTGTCAAAACATTTCACAAATATAGTCTTTTAACTTTTGCTAATAGCAGATAATACTAGGCCTATTAATAACCATTCGCTCTAACAGGACAGAGCACTTGTATGCCTTCTTCATTCAGTGGAGCCCTGAAATCTATGCAGAAGATACTGGTGAATATACCAGAGAGCCTGGGTTCATAGTCGTCAAGAAAATTGAGGAGTCTGAAGCAAGCGAAGATCCTGCAGCTGACGCAGCAGCCAGAGAATGGGAGGTGAGAGTGAGACACCATCAGCTCTGCTGGCTTCCTTTGCCTGTGTGACTTACGGCCTCACGGGACTCCACAAACTGCAGAACCCATGGCACAGAAGCAGGTTTTGAAGGCCTAGCTGACCGTCCATGCACATACGTGTTTTCTGAATGAAGCTGAGTGGTAACGTAATGCTCTCTGTCACTCTGCTTTTACATTAAAATATTGGATCTTTAAGGATAAAGTAATTTTTAGATGTATTTTAACATATTTAAAAGAAGACAACATGGCTAAAATAGAAATAACATTAATTGCTATTATACTGTCATAAAAAATTTCCTGTTTGATTCATCTGTCTTTTTTTTCTTATACATGAGCGAATGCTCATTTAGTGCATTTAGAAAAATTAGCTGCCATTTCCAAGTTTCACACCAAGTAAGCATTGTCTTGACCTGAATTCAGTGATACTAAGGTGACGGCAGGAAGTTGGTGCTAATTTTATATTAAAAAAAAAATTTTATGTCTTTAAATTTAATGAATTTTTAAGCAGTGTCCAAGTTAATACTGATAAACTCTTTAAAAAGCCTCCCATAGATTAAAAAGTACTAAGATTATGTGATTTTATATGCTTTATCTTGGAACATTGATAGAATAATGTTTTTAATTATTTTGGTATTATCTCTTCTTGATGTTTTTAGAAACAGAGCAGATGCTAAAATGTGATAATAAATAGAGTTGGATTTTATTATCCATTTGGTTAAAGCTTGTGACTATTTGTGTAATATGAATTTACTGTGCACGCACTTGGCATGTATAATGATTAAGGTATACATGTCCTTAGCATGTATAAGGGTTAAGATGTACATGGTGTGTCTTCTGTTCAAGCTGTGTTCCTGATTTTTTGTCTAACATTGTGTGTTATGTACAACATTCATTAACTATGTCATCAATATGATGAAGGGAAAGAAAATAGTATAGTGTACATTTATTTCAATATTTAAATAAAAAGTATTAATCTTAATTCTAGCTCCAAATTAGTAATGGCCTGAGTTACTATCAGCAGAATAGATGGGTAAATTTGCAGATATTTATCAAATTTTAAGTAATAGACCAATCACAGCCTAGTGATGTAAGCAGCTGCATGGATGAATGCCGTAGCTAATGGGTAGAATACAGGGGAAGGTCTGATGTCAGAAGAACAAAAGTAGCTGAAGTCCATGGACTCATGGTTCCTGGAAACTGAGGCATAGGGAGGAGGCAGGAAGGAAATCTCTGGAGAGTGCTGGGCACATGTTTCCACTTAGAGTAGATGTGTTCACATGGTTACCACAGGTTCCAGCTGTGTTCTTAGTCTCAGAAAGTAAATGTGTCCAGAAATCCAAAGATGTGTACAAGTTTTAAGGTAGCAGCAGCTGAAAGTAGGTTACCACAGAGGAAATAAGTTGGTAAAAGATGCCAAGAAATGATGAGGATTTAATGGCAGCTAGGCTATGACGAAGTTTCTAAACGGGGCAGTAAAATGGTCAGTGGCAGTATTTTTAATCAAGAAAGAGAATCGAGAACTTCTCCCAATGTTGGCTGGGTCACTTAAGTTTAGAAATAGAAAACTACTGACATTTTTTTTCTTCTTTTCATGTGGAAGCGTGTGTTGTGTGCTTGTATGTGAATGTGTGGATGTTTGCATATGTGTGGACTGTGTTCGAATCTGTATATGCAGAAGCTGAGGTTGATGTGAATCTTCTGACTGCTCTTCTATCTCATTCTTTAAGGCAGTACCTCTCGGTGCAACCCAGAGTTCACAGACACTGCTTGCCTCCACACCTAGCTTGCTCTGGGGATCCCCATCTCAATTTTTGAAGCTGAAGTTACAGGCAGTCCTCACTGTCACCTGGTCCTTATATGGCTTCTGAGGCTCCAAGCTCCCAAATTTAGTTAGTTAGGTTTTTTGTTGTTGTTGTTGTTGTTGTTGTTTTTTCTACCTAGCAAGCACCTTACCTGGCTACATCTTACCATCCCCACTGCTGACTGTTTTGAATCAAAGAAATGGCTTCAGTTTCTGGGGGGACATTGAGAATTATAACTTACAGTTTAAAGTTTATATATCTCCTCATTTGTCCTAGGAAAATTTTCCCCCCCAAAAAACCAAAAAGTAGCAGGAAAAGTTCCATTTGTAAACTGTCTGGAAAGAGTGGTCTAACGCAGCAGCTACCTCTTGTTTGTGGCTGTGGAGGTCTTGAACATGCGTAATGCTACTAAGGAAGAGGAGCCTTAAGGCTGAAAAGCTGATTCTTCACCCTGTTACCAGATTTCTTTCAGACTGCTTGGACAACTTGTTTGCACGATTATCCTTTTCAACTAAAAACTTTATGAAATCTGAGTATGAAATCATAAGCTAGCAAGTATACTTTGCGCCATCTGGTTTTTCTCATTTTGCATCTTATACCAGTCTCTTGTTTAAGATCAGTGATAGAAAACTGCTGGCCGGGAAGTCTGTTAGGAGTTCTTTGTTACTGGCTTTGATCTATTCACCTTTACTCCTTCTTGTAGGGAATATTAATAACAAAAAGCCCAATTTTGGACATATGACTGTGTTGTGGAAAGACTTACTTGTCTTTCCTTTTAATCTTCTCCCAGAACAGAACGATTTCCCTTAACTTGGTTGTTTACCTTTGTCGATATCTTCAGCATTACTCTAGGGTTGGTTAAATGATTGTAAGTCAAGGCACCCAAAGTTGCTGGGATGTGTAGTTTGGATAGGAAAACTTTAAAGACATCTTAAAAGAGCTTCAACAAGAAAAGGCAGGGATTTCAGCATTAAAAGTATGGGAACGTTAGGAAGAAAGTACAGTGTTAGAGATTATATGTGAGCCAGGCAAGCTGATCAGGAGAACACCTCCAACAAAAGGGGGAAAGTTGAGCCACATTTCGACAGTGAGATCCCCTATACATCAGAGTAATCACTGCGTTATTGAAAGGGATCTGAGAAGTATCATCGATTCTATTCATAGGAGTTGGTTTTCCCACCATGTGGGTCCCAGGAATCAGTCGTCAGGCTGCAAGCACCTTTGCCAACTGTCCCATCTCCATAACTGGGGTTTTGTTTTTTAAATCACTGTTGTTAAAAGAAAAGGCTCTGGCTTATTCTCTACTTTTATCCCTTGCCTAAGTGTTGATAAATTGTTGTTTCATTTTGTGTTTGGTTTCTTAGATCCTGATTCTCTTTTTCCGGTGTTTGATAATGCTTAGAATTTCTCAATTACTCAAAGGTCAAGTCATTCATTTTAGTATAAATATAATATGTTGCGTGCTTATGACATAAGTTCCCAAAGGATTCTTCAGAACAGTCTATTACCTACCTTTTGTCTTAAGTTTTCAAATTATTTGTATGTTGGTTTTGATTATAATTTCCAGTGTTCTCCAGTTTGATTATATACATGTAAATATTTAACCTAATGTTTTTTTCTACACCATTAAGCTTGATTATGTCATTACTGGATTCTTTTCCTATTGTATGCACAGCTGTCATCAAGTAGAGTTATCACTGTAGTCATTAGATTTTCCAAAGAAAAACACTGTTTTAATACTGCTGCAGCTTCTAATAAAAACCATGCAGAGGACTGAAGATGCATTTTTAACATGGTATCTGCCAAAGAGCTGGATTATTTTTATTTTCCTAAATGCATCTCATTATTGTTATTAAATACTTTAAATATAAGTACTTGTATATTAAAATTGAGTTAGTATATTAAAGTACAAGCAAAAAGGTTTCCTAATCTCTTCTCAGCCTCGTTATCAAAATGCACATTCAGTTGAAACTGTCAAAAAATAAGAGAGTCTTTATGTCTGCAGTCAACACGGGAGATCACATTTCTCGGGTGTGGCTGTGTAATGGACAGCACACAGAATCGGCTATGCTGGGCTTGGCTTTGTTTTTCAGAGCACTCTTCATTTTGAAGCACCTGTTTCCATGTTTGAGAAAGATTGTCTAGTAGTTAGGCAGGTTTTTAAATATTCCCTGATTTTTTTCAGTTTTGTTGATGGTTTTGTTTTGGGGAGTGGTGTTAGGGGATGGACTGTGACCACAGTGTATTTCATGTTTAAGGGGTGTGGTGGAAAGTAAAGGGAGGGGCGCGGCTGGCATACAGAGAAGGGAGTAATAACTGCAGGGTGTGCTGGGTTCAGTGGGGCACACGTTGTGTGTACTCAAGTACCGCGTATTTGAGGAGATGTCATTGTGTATTACACATAGCCATTAGTAGGAGAGCAAGTTTGCCTTAAAATGGAAGAAATATTTGGACATTACTATTATAGTATAGATAAAGCTGAATGCCAGGTAATTTTAGTTTACATCTAAATTAAATGTAGTTATACTTTGTACTTAATCTTTAAAAAATAAGCTTCTACTTATATTCTGTAATACACTTATTAATGAAGGGTAGCATATGTAGACACAGTAAATACAATTATCTTTCAGTAAATAATATGCTAGAAAACACTTTAAAATGAGTTTCTTATCTATGAATACCCCATAAAGTTAAATTTTATAGGATTATTAGCTATAAAGAACAAAAGTCTAGCAAAAGGAAATAGGAAAGAATTGTGGAACTCTATGAACGAACAGTGCAGGGTTAACTGCAGTCACATGTGCGGTTTGGGAGGCAGTCTGGACGTTGTACACAATGCATTGCTTGTATTCAGCGTATCTGTTAGTGCTGTGGAAATATGTGCTCTGTGTCTTTAAACTTTTGAGCCCTTTCTTAGCACACTTGGGTGCAGTGCAACCGAACTTAAGCATGGGAAACACTGTCTTCCCTCCCCAGCTTTACAGTCTCCACTCAGGACTATCTGTTCAATGGATACTACTTAGTGATTAGCTCTCTGCCATGTCAATCACGTCTGTGCTGCCAGCGAACTGTTTTGTCACTGTGGCAGGGCTCTGGTGCTGGAAAATGTATCTTTGACAGAGGAAGAATGCTTTTGAGAACAGGTCTTCCGTGATTTGCTGAAGCTTAATGTGACCTGGGAAGGAAATGTCCCGTCTCTGGTATGGGAAAAAGGGGAGAAGACATCAGCCAGTGAACCATAAATACACCCTGGTAAATGCTGATCAGTCATTGCAGTTTCTCTCTCTGCCAGTCTTGTATGAGTGCCATTATACAAACTTACCTAGTGCTTGACTGCATAAACAGTATTTATAGAGTAAAAACTATGTGATTGCAAAAATACTTTTAAGATATAGTTAGGAATTCTAAATATCGTTCAAAAGGGGATTAATATGTTGCTAGAATTTTGCTTTGTTAAAAATAGATTTTTTTATTCACTTAAAAAGCAAGATAGAAAATATTTAATACTGCCTTAATGTTTTCTTCATTTAAACTTAATCTTATAGGAAAGGACTCTGAATTGTTTTCCTTGTTTAAGAGAAGAGAGTGAGACTAAATTTTACTTAATGGATTCTGTTATAAATTACTGGGAGCTCTTGAGAAAATGCTGCTATTCTGTCGTCTAAGAATGGTTTGTAAAGCGACTCAGGAAGCGTCTTTGTACTTCCTCAATGATAAGCATGTCAGAAATGACAAAACCCCTTTATTGATGTTTTAATTATAATTTCAGGTTTTTCATTTTCTATTACATCAGCTCTGAATGGTATAAACACCTCAGAATATTAATTTTTAAATTTGTGATCCAATTTATCAGATTAACTATTTTGCTAAGTCTTTTAGGTTTTTAACTAAGAGCAATAAAGGTATTCATAATGTTTCATTTACCATTTAATTTTTAAGCTAAATGATGCTTACCATTAATTTTTAAAATATTTTAAGTTATAAATTTAGGGAAACCGTGGTGTTTTGAACTTCCTAGGTCAGCATGATGCCGCACATCACAAAGTCTTCTGCTTGGAAGAAGCACCTCTGGGGATTTTTACCTCAGGTGGTTTTCTCTGTTTCTTACTGGTCCTCAGCTTTCCTGTGTCTGTGGTGCCGACACACACGCACTAGTGAGATGAGGAGGCCAGCGTGGAGCGTTCTGGACTGAGGTGAAATTGGTGGCAAGACTCAGCCGCAGCTAGCGAGGCTTCACTTCTCCAGCTCACCTAGGGACAGTTTTCTAGGTAGTAGCGTGTGTCCTCGCTTGTGTCAAGCTCTGTGCCCAGTTTTCCGGCTTGAGTCGGGTGGAGCTAGGAGTGTAGAAAGGAGAAGAGCTTTGGGTTTGTAAGGGGTGGCCGAGAGTCTTGACTTCTTATCAAGGCACTTCTGTGTCAAAACTGAAAGCAAAACAAACATATTTCTTCTGAGAGAACAGTTTCAGAACACAGGAAAGCTGATGTCTCTTCTCTCTGTGCCACTGCTCCTTAGCACGCTTCCTGTCTTTTCCACATCTGATGGTTATACAGAGGGACTTCAGTGATAAACTGTCTTACAGAGCTGCTAAGAATGTGGTCATATATTTAGATCAGCAGTGACAGTATTTTAAATACTGGTATATGTACTGTCAAATTTGACCTTAAAGTTAACCCAGATGCTAATAAGAGAGATGTTCATTTTATGAATGAGCTAATTGAACTCACACATTTTACCAGGGCTGACAGGATGGCTCAGTGGGTAAAGACAGTTGCTGCAGAACCTGGTGATCTGACTTTAGTCTCCAGGACCCATGCAGTGGAAGGAGAGGGCTGACTACTGAAAACTTTCCCCTGACCTCCACACATGCACCCTGGCACCTTCATACATATGCAAGGTAGATAAACATTATCTTAATAATCACTGAAAATAGTAGGTAGACGGTGCCTCAGACAAAATGTGTGGGATAAAATTAACCCTTTGCGACTTAGCTTCCATGAGAATCATATTATCCAATTATGTTTGCTTTTATTTTTTTCCTTCCATTTATTTTATTTTTTTTTTTTAGCCTTAAGGCTGCTTTTAAAATTCATGCTTGACATCTTCAACTTTAATTTCCAGTCATTGATTTGCTTGGAACTATTTATGTATTTGATAGACACTTGTGCCAATTCTTACCTTTTTGATGTCTATCAGTAAACTTTAACTTACTGGAAAGTATTTGATAAAAATTTAGGCTTAGTTTAATTCATCTTCTGCATTATATATTAGCATTATTATTTTTATTAATAATGCATTTTCACCATTTTGATTATTTTAGGTTGTCCTCATGTGAAAAAGACAGTTTTTTTTTTTTAAAATTTGGTATTTTGTATGTGGAACCACAGCAGAAGCTGCTCATGAATTTCTGACATATCTAAGACTTAGCTCACACACTGACTCCCAAAGTAGCCGCACATCAGCTGTGAAATCTGTCATCGCAGACCTGAATGGTTGTCATCGTGATGGAGATAATGACTGCAGCCAGCTCTGTGTTTGAGTGTTATCCTAAATGCCCAGCCTGAGTTGCCCTTTGTCATCTGTGCAACACCTTTAAGTGTTAACCTATTGCGTCTCTTTTATGCACAAATCAGGGACATCTTACTACAGCGGTTCAGGCCTTCACTCTGGGTGCCCTGTCCGTGCCCCTGAAGTGTCTGCTCTTCCTGCTCACAGTTTCAGAGTAGAAAGACGGGAAGGTGTGTTTTGAATATTATTTCCATTTGGAGAAACCAGGAAGTAGATTGAGGTTCCTCAAGTTCACAAAGCTATAAGAAGCTATAAAGAATAGCCAGTATTCTTTCTGCATTGTCGTGCTGCCCACCTGTAATGATGGGAACTACTTAACATACGCCGTGCGGTCCTAAAGCGTCTTCTGCTCTATGGACAGTCACAACTTAATTGAAGGAACTCACTCATACTAGCATTGGACTTTTGCATTTGACTAAGTAGTTGAAAAGCATATCTTAGGTTTATACATTATATAGCATAAGGATAAAATGAAGATCTGATTCTCTACCAACATTAACATTGTAGTATCACTTTTTCATTATATTTGTTTATGTGGGATTTTTGTGTCTCATGTCATCTTCCCCAAATTTATTTTTTGGGACAATTATAAATGAATTATAATAAAAATATAATGCAATAATATAAAACAAAAACTAGTATAGTAATAGGAGCGGCAGGGCTGCGTCCCAGGCACCCCGGCCGCCTGGCTAGCTTATGCCCTGAAATAACAACACACAAACTGTATTCATTTAAATACTGCTTGGCTCTTTAGCTCTAGCCCTTTTCTCGGCTAACTCTCGCACCTGGACTAACCCATTTCCAATCATGTGTGTTGCACCCCAAGGTGAGCTTACCGGGAAGATTCTAGCCTACGTCCATCCTGGGTCGGAGCTGAATCGCATCTGCCTGGGAGCTCGGAGCATGGCGTCTCTGTCTGAGGCGTCTTACCTCACTTCCTCTTCCTCCCAGCATTCTGTTCTGTTTACTCCTCCCACCTATGTTTTAAACTACGAGGCCAAGCAGTTTCTTTTTATTGCTTAACCAACGAAATCAACAGATTGATATATGACACTCCCACATCAAACTAGCACATCAGAATTGGACAGAACAAATAAACAAAAGGCAAAGAGCCCAAGAGAAGGCACAAGAAACAGACCCACTCTTCCACACACTCAGGAGTCCCATAAAAAGCACTATATTGAAAGCCGTAACATATGCACAGAGGATACTCTTTCCGCCTCCTCGCCCTTGGGGTTCCCTGAGCCCCGACGAGGGGGTTTTGGTGGAGGCGGCCCATTGGGACTGTGTATTCATGCTCTCCCACTCTGCAGAGTGTCTGGCTGTGGTCTCTGTTCCCACTGCTGCAGGAGAACTTCCCTGATGCCGGCTGAACAAAGCACTCACCCATGAGCACAGCACAGTGTCATTAAGAGTCATTTCTTGCCCTTTATTGTTTAAACAGTAGTATTTTGTTCTACCCTGTCTTCCCAGGCTATCTATTCTTGTTTAATGTCAAGGATGAGTTCCTCTGGTGGAGTGGGTCTTAAGTCGAATCAGATATTGACTGACTTCTCCCGCAAGCTTCATGGCCACCGTCGCTCTAACATATCTTGCAGGCAGTGATCTTTTTGGTTTATAGAAAAACAGGAAGCAGTTCTCATACACTCTTTTTTTTTTCTTCAGTTTCCCCCACTATTTGCATGTCATTGGTGGGCACATTAGCTAAAAGTTAGTGCAGTAATACTGACGTGTTATGATGAGCCCAAGTGTATGGGTGTCATTAGAATTCCCTTCTGCACTGTGTATTTTATGGGTGTTTACAAGTGAGGAGTTACAGAACCGCAGTACACTTTGACTGCACTAGAAACTGCTGAGGAGGTAGATACTTACTCATGCTTCATTCCCTCTCGAAACTGCTGGCACCCAGTAACCTTCCTACTGTTGCTGAAAGTTGGTATTTTTCAGTCATGTAGTGGAAATAATATAGTTGGGATTCTTAGCGATATGCATTTAATACTCCATCGTATGGATATGCGAGTTTCTGTACTCGCTGACTGCTTCTGCCGTGCTGTGTGCTGTAAGCACTTATCACAAAAGCAGCCAACCTCCAGATTCTGTGTACACACGTCTTCAAGTCTCATAGGGAGCCCGAATCGGGGTAAGAGTATGTTCAGTTTTATGAGAAAACACCAGATAGAGAAGCTCTCCCATTTGGAACTGATCCAGCAGTAAGTGCAAATCCTGTTGTTGTTGGGGTTTGTCCATCCCTACAAACACATACTGGTACCTACTATTTAAGTTGGATACTTCCCTGATTCTTGATAACAGGTCTTTTACAGTGATATATATTGGAGAAAGGATACCGTTTGTGGCTTGCCTTCATAAAAGCTTTAGGTTTTAATCATCTAACTCCTAAAATTTCTGATTCATGATTATTCTTTTGGTATTCCATTTAAAAATAACTTTTCAAACCCTTGGTTACCTTGAGTCTTACACTTTTGCATTTTCCATTTGGGTCGCTAATCTGTTGAATTTTTCAATGGCAAGAACTTTTTTCTCGTCTTCTGTCAGCCTGGTCTCTGTGGTAGTGACCGTCCTCATTTCATTCTCTCCCTTCCTGTTGCCAGAATCAGTCACCATATTTGTGTGGGTTTATTTCCGTTCTCTCCCATGGAGCGTCTGCTGGCTGCCAGCCATATTCTCTTGCTTCCTGTGATTTAATGACAAGTCTCTAAAGAGAGGAGCATCCAAGAGAGAAGCATCCATGCTCCAGGTGTTTGCCATTGGTTTTTCAGCTGTTTTGGGTCTTTCCACATGAACCTTCCAGGTCAACTTTTGAATACTTTGTAGCTGCAGAATCACTTGGTTTTAATTAGAATTGGAATTGTGTTGCAACAGTAGCTGAACTGGGGAATGGTGGGTACCTTAGTGACCTTGACTGTATCTTTCTACCCATGAACACAGACCGTCTCCATTTGCTTAAACCTTCCTTTTCTTCATCGGGATCTCACACTGTCCCTCATGTTCAATCTTCCATGCTCATCGTTAGGTCTAGGCCCAAGTACTTCATAACTTGGAACTAAAATAAATGATGTTGATGGCAAGGACTTGATTTTTGTAAATTGTCCTGGTATGCTGGAAACACCGCTGCTGTTTATTAACCCCAGAAGTGTTCAGTTGTTATTAGATTTTCTTTATTCACAATCCATAGCATTTTTTAAAAACAAAGACAGGTTTAATTTCCTCCTCTTTTACCTGCATGTCTCCTATCTCATTGTGTTTTGAGGATATCCTGTAAGCTGTTGAATAGAATAGATGAGGGGGATCTTCTTGCCTTTCTCCAGGTCTTAATACAAAAAAATCTTGGGTCTCCCTATTGTTCATGATGATAACTATAGGATTATTCTTTTTATATGTTCTTTATCTTCTGTGCTTCTAGGTTGCTGATTGTTTTCATCACAAATGAATATTAGATTTTCACTGTTGATAATTGTGATCACAGTTTTTTTCTTTAGCCTCTGGGGTATAGCAATTGCTTTTCAAGTATTGAACCAGCCTTGTATACCTGTAATAAATTTCACTTGATTATTAATGTATGTTTATTTTCATGTATTTGATGGCACTGGCTGATATTTTGTTAAATATGTGTGCATGTATTTTCATGAGAGATAATGTTCTGTAGTTTTCTTTTCTTGTAATGTGTTTATTTGTTTTTTTATTAGGGTAATGCTGGCCTCACAGAATGAGTTAGTAAGTATTTCCTCTGCTTCTATTTTCTACAAGAGACTGTGGAGATTTAGTTCCATATCTTCCTTCTATGTTTGGCATTTACTTATCAGTAAATCCATATGGGCCTGCTGCTTTCTGTTTTGGAAGGTTAACCCTGGATTCTGTCTAAGGGATAGGTCCAGTCAGGCGATCTGTTTCTTCTTGTGTGACACTTAGTGGTTTATGTCTTTTGGGAATTGATCTCCCACTCTTTTCCACCTTCTCTGATTTTAATTAAACATCTTATGATTTCATAGTTTTCACCTGTTAGCATTTCAGTTATACTCATTTTAGCTTTTTCTAGTGCTTGCCCTAGTATTTGTCTATTTTTATGGCATAGTCTAAGGTAGGAATCCCTTCTTCTCCCTCCACTTTCTGTATATGAAATTATTTGTTCTGACTCATCGTTTAGCTTATCCACTTTCTAAGCTGCACCGTGCTGTATCTCCTGTCAGTTCCCTCTTACCCCCCGCCTGAGAGGAGGGCATTGCTGTTTGGTACTAAGGTTCTATTATTGATGTTGTTATGCTTTTTGTAGAATCCCCAGAATATTGTTCTTTAAAAGTCTTATTAATATATTTATTTTCCTTTCTGAGTAATAAAATGAATCCCTGATACCTCTGTTGCTTATCATTACCTCTTCTCAGTTACTCGTTCTTCTTTGCTCACAAATCATGCGTGTATTATTTTACTGAGACAGTGCTTAAATACAGAAACATTAGCCATCTTAGTTGTTCCTCCACTGCACATATCTCATATCTCCAGGGATTATTTCCCTTCTTGTTAACATTTGTTGTATGAATCTCTTCTCTGAAGATTTGTTGATGGTTAGCACTCTTAGTTTGTCTCTCTGAAAATAAAATGTGTATGAAAAGTTGAGAACTCTATGCTGAATATGTAGTTTTTTCTTGTTATTATTTTAAAATAATGCAATATAACAAGTAGTTATTATCTCGCATTCACATTGTGCCGGGTTTTTGAAGGGCATCCTGGATGGTTTCTAGCATATGGGTGTGTATGTGTGTCAGGGACTTGAGTAGGTGCCTGGGGTTCAGGACTCCACATTGACCCAGTCCCTCATGGATAGTGGAGGCACAACCCTGGTTTGTTTGTTCATTTGGGGGTTTTCTTTTCCCTTTTTTCTTCATTTTTTTCATCTTGCAAAATAGTTTTGCTTGGATAAACAACTCTAGATTGGCCATTTGTTTTCTGCCATGTCATGGTCTTTTGTTTACTAATATTTATTCTGGGCCTAGGTTTGCTGATGTGCTGGTCCTCGGGACTGTCACTCCTCACTCCCAAGGGTCTGCATCTGCTCTTGAACAGTTTGCCTCCACTTGGAGATCTGTGCATCTTCTCACTGGTTAGTTAGTAATAAAACAGCAATAATAAACCGTGTCTTCCAAATATCATGATGTTTTACTAGGTATGTTGTATATGTATTTCTTGCTTAGGGAATGGAATGTTTTCTGATCTATAGCTCTGTCTTTAATCAGTTCTTGAAAATTTCAGCAGTTCCCTTTCAGGTGTTTTCTTTTTAGCTGGACTTTATTGAAATCAGTTGTATCTTGCTAGTCTAACTCGTGTGCTTTGCTCTTCTGTGTGTCAGCCTTTTGTTCTTAATAGTGCGTCCTGGGTAGTTTCAGGTGGGGTCCCAGTTTGCTAAGTTACTTGTGATTATCTGCCTTTTTTACATAATTGTTTGTTACAAAGTTACATTTATTGTATAAAATTCCTATTTATTTTTTTCAGATATGCTTATTTTAATTATCTCTTCCTGTTTGTTTTTAAAATAAAAATTTAACACATAAGTTCTGTTGATAATATCTAGAGTTGGTGCAGTATTTTTGTATACTTAATTAGGGCTATGTGCTGGTGTGCTAGGTTGTCATTTACTATGATCTTATATTTGGTTTATCTCAATCTGAGAGTCCTGAGGTCCTGAATTGAGCATGTTGTCTTTCTCAGACAGTTTCTTCTTGGCAGACTATGTTATATGAATGGAATCATATGGTCATATTTTTAGGATTCTGCCTCTTGAGATTCAGATATGGTATGCCTAGAAATTCAGTGTCAGCAGGCCAGCTCTGGTGTTCTGAATTAGTCCTTGGGAAGAATCACCTTGACCTTCACAGGTACGGATCTATTAAAATGATAATGGCATAAGCAGATTGACTGAAAAGGGTAGCTGAAGTCAGAAACAACAGTGATTGGATGAACTTTATTGGTGGAAAGGATCAGTAATTTAATATCATTGGATATTTGATAAAAGAACCATGTTAGGGGCTAGCAAGAAGGCTTAGCAGGTCAAGGCGCTTGTCACCAACCCTGACAATCCGAGGTCTGTCCCTGGGACCCGTGAAGTGGAAGGAGAAAACTGACAACAGCATTTTTCCTTGGTTTTAGTACATGTGCTGCAGCGTGAAGGCCCGCACATGTGTGCGCACATGGCGTATGCGCACACAATCACACATGTACTAATAGGATAAGACCTTTGAAAAGGTGTGCTTAAAAATTTTAAGCTTCACAAAACCTTATTAACTCCTCAGTGAATCTACACTCGTTTTCCAAAGAACAGAACTTTGAATATTTATACTCCTTGAGACCTGTGTTCTTGCTCTGCGAACACAGACGTTAAGAGACAACAGATGCTGCGAATGGGTGTTCTTTTCTCCCAATGTGGTATAAATAAGAATTACCCCTTTTGTGACACTCCCTTTTTACATTAACATTCCTAAAAGCTATTACAACATACATATTCTATAATTGAAAGGCTTCAGGTATTTTCTACATTGTTGAAAAAATCTGAGTTATCTGTAAATATGATTAAGAAGTCAGTTTTGTTTAATTAATTAATTAATTTTTTTGTGTGTATGTGTGTATAAGGGTGGCAGAGGGAACAGGGTCTATCCGTTGTGAAACCCTGGCTGTCCTGGAACTCCCCATGTTGACCAGGCTGACCTTAAATTAAACTCAGAGATCATCTGCCTCTGGCTCCCGAGTTGAAGGAGACTGGTTCAGGTCACTGCTTCTGTGGGTCCCACCTACTTTGTAATCCCAGCAGCAGTGAGGAGGGTAGAGGAGGAGGATTGAGAGTGAGCAGCCTGGGCCATAGGCTGTGACACTGTCTACTACGGAACTGTTAGAGAACTGGAAAGCCCCCTGTCCTTGGGTGATGTGGCCTGACGTGAAGGAGCATCTTCTTGACTTTGGGTGAAGTGGCCTGCAGTTAAGACACCCATCCAAAAACACGGACCAGAAGAAAGGCTAAAGGGTCTTTAAATGGAGCCAGCATCCGGGAAGAGGGAAGCCGACCCTCAAGGGGAGAAGAGTCCTGCAGAGTGGGGAAAGAATAGAGGTGTAGTCCGACTGGGACTCCGTCTGTGCAGGCTTTCATCCTCTCCACGGTGAGGTGAGCCTGCGCCTGGGAACTGCTTTACCCCTGAGGCCAACTAAGAAAGCAGTAGTTGAACTCTTGGTTTAGCTGTGCAGCGAGTTCCATCCTGTTCTGTGTGGCCCAACGCTGAAAGTGTGTGCATGCAGTAGGAGATAGCTCACTGAATTTATCCCTGTGAATTTCTGCTTCACCTTTTGCTCTCTTTGAACCAGGAAGACAAATAATTCTATTTACTCATACCCGTTTATCCCTTAGCTGTCTTTGTGGCCACTTTAGGGCTACAAGCTGGTTTTTTTTTTTTTTTTGTTTTTTGTTTTTTTGGTTCATTTTTAACTACGAGTCTATTTGGTTTATTTTAAACTAGTAGTCACAAGTAGTTTGAGAATTGCTGGCTACAGTCTTACCATTCAAAAGTTTCAAGCTGCCTCTTGGAGAAACCATTCCTCCCCAGTCCCCTGCCTCCTAGCCACCCTGAGAGAACTGTATTTACAGATTCTGTTTGTTTCTTATCCTGCATTTGCCATTGTCTTCCTGATGATTCTGTATTCTAAGTTGTGATTGCCTATTTGCTATTTTCATAATCTTTATTATAATTCCATGAAGTGCTATTGTGAAAGCAACAGTTTCTGTTAGACAAAGTAGAACAGGGCTTCTTTGTAATGAAGACAGTTTAAAATAACGGATTATAGTGAAAGACAAGTTAAATGGCTTTAGAAATATTGCTATTGCTCATTTTTGTTAGCTATAAAAAGTGAAACTTATATATTTTTTTAAAATGTATTTTTAGCTACCAAAGTAAGTATATATGCGTAGGAAATATTTTTAATTTTACTACATTTTTTTTTTGTGAAGTAGACATTGTATTTGGTGACATAAGGTATTTAGTTGGGGCATAGGTATCTACACTATAATTATGATTCCACTTCAAATATATATATATATATATATATATATATATATATATTAGGATGCTTTTGTAATAGTAAGTTTTCATGTGTCATTTCTAATGGCCTCATTAATAGTTATCCATTTCCATATTTGTAGCTTTACCCTGTCCTGCTATAACCAACTCCATCATTCCTCTTTTGTAAACTCAGGAAGTAAGTAAAAAAAATGACATGTGAAAGAATTAGTTTGGGAGCCATCTCAGACAGAAATACATCTGTATTCCAAAAGAACCACGAAGCCAAGAAGATACTGTGTTTTATTTGTTTTTAATAATAATTTTGTTATTCTAAGATTTTCATAGTATATTTTGATATATCTCCCTCAGCTTTTCCCATATTCACCCTTACTTGCAATCCACCAGGTTTTGAGTTTTAATTTTTTATTGTTTTTAATTTGTTTGTGTCTTCTTCCAATCAAGTTCACTTGTATTGTCTACTTAATCTTGGAAGTGGGACTTCTCCTGCAGTGTGGTAGATCCAGCCAAAGTTATGTCGTTGAAGAAAGCTGACTCTGTCCCTCAGGAGCTGGGAGCATTTGCTAGCTCTGGAAGAGGGAGAGTCCGTGATTGTTACAGTGTTCGCAAGTCCTCCACAAAGAAGCTCAAGCCAGGCAAAATTCCAACATATGGGTAGGGCGGTGTGGGGTAACGTTCACTGAGTTCGTATGTTAGCTACCCTGTCATGTCTGGAGAACAAGGTTGAGAGAAAGTCATCCACCACCTCTGGCTCTTAACATTTCCTGCCTCCAGTTCCCTGAGGGTTCTACACCATGAAGGGCAGAGGGGTGATAAAGCCGAGCACTCTGGAGCAGTCTTCTCGGCACGTTGAGTGGTCACGGTCCTTGGCGTTACGTCCCCATCTGTTCCAAGTAGAGGCTGTTCTGGAGTTAGGTTAGAGGCGTTCTGACCTCAGATCTGCAGTGGACCCCTTTCAGCTCTGTCTGTTAGGTAGCTGGCAGGTATATGAATGTGCTCTCATTCAAGAAACTGGGACTGAGAGCAACTTTGGATCTTATTTTCTCTACTCTCTAGTTAGCTAGTGTTGTTTCTCTCTGTCCATCTAAAATGGAGATGTATAAGTTTTATTGGGCATCTACATTGACAGCTATGGAAATAGAAGCTTACGAAACTACTTTCTGCCCCTGAAGGCCCTTCAAAGGCCAGAGAGACTATAGGATGGTGTTTCGTTCTGCGGTGTAGGGAGGACATGATGCTTCCTTCGCATTGGCCTTCTTCTTGTATCCAGACCATTTCTTACTCAAGGCATGCTAGCCAGAGTGAGCGTGCTTTTAAATGCAAATTCTTGTTTTCCACTCTCTTTTTACTTGTGTGCTTTTAACTGCCAATAGTGTGATGTGGAATAGATGGCGGTGTCATTTCTATTAGGTTTGGTCTTCTGAATCATCTAGTAACATCTGCGAATAGATCACGAATTACCAAAACCATAAAAAAAAAATCAGTGAAAGTCTTAATTCAGTATGTATGTTGGAAAATTTTATCTTACCTTTAGCTATTTTTTTAAAAGAAATATACTTCTATACTGTTTCATTTTTTCTTTGTTGCCTTACAGACTTGATGACAGTTTTGTTTATCTTCTCTCCCCATAGCATACGTATATATTAGTATTTAAAGAAACATGAATCTACGTGAGGCCTCTGTAACCCCAGCACCTGAAAATGGAGGCAGGAAAGTAAGGATTTTATAGTCATCCTCAGCCACGTATTAAGTTTGAGTCTAGCCTGAGCTGTAGGAGAGCTTCTCAAAGAAAGAGAGAAACTAATGAAGGCCTGGAAAGGAAGGAATACAAATTTGTCTCTGTGTGTGTGTGTGTGTGTGTGTGTGTGTGTGTGTGTGTGTGAGTGAGTGAATGGGACAGCAAGATGCCTCCTCAGTTAAAAAATGTCACTTGCAGCCAAGCATGTTGTCCTAAATTCAGTCCCTGGTAGTCACATGGTGGAAGGTGAGAACTGACATCTGCAAGCTGTCCTCTATACTTGGACACGTTGGACACGTGTGCGCTCTCTCTCCCTGTCTCTCTCTCTCTCTCTCTCTCTCTCTCTCTCTCTCTCTCTCTCTCTCTCTCTCTCTCTCTAACATACACACATACTTTAATAACGTATGAATGAGAAATGATAGGCTTTACTAGATTTGCTTAGACTTTCAATGACAGTCCTTCATTATATGACTCCTACTTTCTGCAGTGTTTATAAAACAGGTTTTAAAAAACCCTTTTGTAAGCATAATTCAGTTTTACTTCTACTTAGGAAGTGTGCTTAACGAATACCTAAAGGAGTAACATTTTTAAATAACAGTAAGAATAGTGTTAACTAGTGGGATAGAAGGAACCCAGCGTAGATTTGTCTCATGATTTGAGAATTCTTGTTGAGGAGACTCATGATTAAATGTAGCAACACATTTGGTCACAAAATAGCACAGGTATTTAGAGTGTGGGAAAGTACAGCAAGGCCATGATTTTTAATTTTTAGCATCTAAATTTTCTTTCATCCTCATCAAAAATTGTATTGTTACTGGCATTCTGGCACACAGATTTCTAGCACTTGACAGGCAGAAGTAGGCAAATCTCTGTGAGTTTGAGGTCAGTTTGACCTATATAGTGACTGCCAGGCCAGCCAGGACCACATAATGACACCCTGTCTCAAAAAAGAAAAAAAAATATTATTTTAATTGGTAGATCTTTATTGTTGTCAGTCTGAAAATGAAATTTTAATTGCATAACTGTCATCTAAAATATATAAAATAGTTATCTTAAACCTAAAATAAAAGCCACAAATATGTAAGGGACCATTTGACCTCTCTAATCCTTAAGGAACTGGCAGAAAGTGGTAAGATTTGAACGCAGCGATGGAGTTCTCACAGACAGTGCTGGTCATTCCTCAGTCCTCTAGAAGCCAGTCCTCGTTTGCTTTCGTAAACCTCCTGTCTGTTTGTACTCTCATTAACCTCAGGTATAGCTAAGTGTCTAAGGCTGGGCGCTGCCAGCATCTTTATCGGTAAGTGCAGTCGTCAACCAGAGCACGTGAATTGTTGCTTAGCAGAAGCCAAGATGCTAACAACTGTGCACTAGGATGTGCCTAGTTTCTTTCGCTTTTTCTATTCTCAAGTCTTGCCCAGCTTTCAGCGACCACTGCACAGCTTTAGTGGTAGCCAACTCATTTTAGTTAACTAAAGCAAGAGCCTTTCAGAGCCAGCTTTTGAAGTCTTGTCTCTCTATGGGTGAGTTAGCTTAACTGCATTTTGTAGCCCCAGCCTCTGATGTGACCTGTGAGGTGACTCACAGGAAGTGTTAGCGCTCAGAGGAATCAACCTGTGTGTGCTGTCTCTACACTCGCTGTGCTGTGGGAAGTTTCTGTAGTTACATTGTGGTCTGCAAAGTCTGTAATTGCCGTGTCGGCCTGAGGAAACTTGTGAGGTTTTTGTGTGTGTTTACCCTAATAGCTTTTACCTGGAATACATGGTTTGTGTGTGTTTACCCTAATAGCTTTTACCTGGAATACATGGTTTGCAAATTCAGCTCCAAGTAGGAGGCGTGGCAGAGACAGGTTTAGAAGATTAAGAATATCACATAGGAATTCAGAATGTGGGAAAGTAAAGGTTTTGTCATGAATAGCAGCTACAGAACAAACCACAGACAAGTGAAAGAGAAGCAGAAAAGCCTGGGAATGGGAGCAGTCCTTTCAGAAGACAGAAGGGCGGGGATGTAGTAGGATGGGGCAAACATCCCAGGGTCTTAGGCTAGCTGAAGCTGTAAGCTCCAGGTTCAGGGAGGTACCCTGTCTCACAAAATGAAAATGGAGAGAGAGAAGGACAGATTAGGCTCTGGCTTCTACATATTCACACACACATGAGCACACCTGCATTCACCACATATACAGGGTGGGGAGGGAGGAGCATGTGAGCGGAACGAGGTACTGTGTGAGTAGTTCTGTCACTCCAGGAATTTTTACATGACACCCAATATATGGGTATATAAAATAGGTTTAAAAATCAATTTAACAACAACAGATCATAAAGAAATTTATTTTAAAATAATCTTTTGGCAACGTATCAAAAACAAAAGCAATCTGCATGTTAATGAGATAGATGTGCTTGGTTTTGCATAAGAAATTAAATCTTGCTGAATATTTATTAATATAGGACATAGAATATCAGCACTTTTAGGTTAATGATTTTATAATTGTCAATTCTGAAAACACCACATAAATATTAATACAAAATGACAAAAGTATGTTTAGGGACATTTCAAAAGTTATTGGAACTTCTGCCCTAATCCTTAGCAAAACTTTACTGAGGGTGTGAATGTGTGCAAGTATGTGCAAAGTTTGTCAGCTGTTCATACAGCAGTTTTTAAGATAAAGATGTCTAATAGTACAATCCAGGGTTATACTAATTTAATATGCCTATGCTGAGAGAAGATGGTCGAGGCCTATTACAACTATGCTTTCCATAATGAAGCCATTGTGTGCACAGCTGAAACACTGCAGATCCTCACACAGACATTCGGAGCAGAGGCCTTTGCTGTGGGCCTTTGCTGTGTTAGCACGGTAGGAAGTACAGATGCTGTGTGCTCGGACCTGGCAGAAGAGAAATGTCACAATGTAGCAGGCAATACCTTCAGTGCACGTGGGGCTGGAAATTGTTTGTATTCTGTTTTGTTTTTCGTATTGTGCATCCGTTTTACTGTGGCCAAGTTAATGTATCAGATCTAAGACTTTTAAATTAGACATGCTTTTGAGAGCGCTCCTATTTTTTTGGATTTCTCTCTTTTTCATAGATGAATTTTACTTTTTTTTTTTGCCTTTCCTTTCTTCTGTGATACAGGTGGGTGTGCTTGTCTCATGAGCCTAGAGAAGTTCTAGGACCATGGCTGTTAGTGTGCTGCTTTTGAACTTGGCTCATTTGAGAGGATGGCTGCTAACCACTCCCTTTGGCAACTGGAAGATGGTTTTGATTAAATGCCACCTATGTTAGGAAAGCAGGGTATCGCTTCAACCCTTTAACACGTGCGTTTAAATTAAGCTCAGTCTGTGTTAAATAGTCAAGAGCGCAAACTTATTTTCTACCAGGTGGACGTACTGGTGAAACTCACTTGTGTGTATTTTGACTGGTTTCTATATGAATTTCTTCTACTTCCAGTGTGGATTAGGAAGAGATACCTTGTTTACCATCCTCTCCTCTATTTAAGCCTCTCCCTTTCCCTGTCTTTCCCTCCTGTCTTCTGTTTATGCGCGCACTCCCTTCTCAGCTGTCAGTGAGTCACTGTCTTCCTGTCTCCACACTCAGGTAGTGTCAGTGGCCGAGTACCACCGCAGGATCGATGCGCTAAACACTGAGGAGCTGCGCACACTCTGCAGACGTCTCCAGGTGCCCCTTCTGCGGTCTAAACTTACTCAGAGTGACCACGCCCTGCTCTTAGTGTCCTTCCTCAAGACAAATATCACATTAGATGAGTTTGTCTTGAATGAAGCACTAAAATAAGCCACCAGGAAAAAAATTCCTTTTCGTCTTAAAGGATGGTTTTATCTTGGAGAGCTACTTTATTTATTTATTTATTTATTTATTTATTTATTTATTTATTATGTCTCTTTGCTGTCTTCTTTTCACTAGAAAAGCTTTCACAGCAATCTTCAGCCACTTGAGAACTATTCTTATCACTATGTAGTTCTTTGAGCTATGAGTTTTCATTTAATTTTGACATTGGGAGAACCCTTGGTTTGTGAATGAACCTTTATTGACTAGAATCTGAAAGATGCCAGACAGTAGGAAAATTATAAAAATCTTAATGAAAAATCAGGCTTAGGTATTCCATCTTCAAGGCTATTTCAGCTGTAGAAACTGAATAAAATCTTAATGAGATGAATTGGTTTTGTTCTTGAGGCATTCCTGGGATGGTATTGGAAATACTTTGGGGTAGAATAGGAAAGCCTATTCTGAGCTAGATACATTAGCTAAATTTTCTGAAATAATCTTTGCATTGTTGAAAAACAAAGTAATGAAATTGAAAACTCATTTTTTGGTTTGCGTTTCCTTTTTATGAAAGTATGCTCTGCTCTTGTTGCTTTCCTGGATTGACTGAATAGTTCTCTTTAATTTTTTCAATGCTGCCTTGGATTTCTGTTTTGTTCCGTTTTAACTTTTCACATCATTGAAATAAAGGTAAAATGTGGTGATGTGAAAGTCTTCATATCTGGCTTCTCATCAGAAACAATACAGTTGTAGAACATGTATTGGCTGAAAATCCATCCCGGCCGGACTAATGCAAGAGATCTGCTGGGGGGCCAGGATTCCGCTCCCGAGTGCTGTCAGTCTCTGCCCTCGGCTGCATTTTAGCCATCTGCTCCAGTAGGGTTCCGTGGGTTTAAATGTTTCATCAACAATAGCTGTGGTCTTTATTTGTTAGGAATACTGTGTTTGGATCCTCAAATTAATACAAAATGTAAGACCTAGAAATAGATTATAAAGTAAGTTTTTAATTACCATTTTTGTCATTTTATGAATACCAGTGAGCTTATTCTGTCAAATAAATGCAACCAATTAGTCTAACCTTTATTCATGAGCAAATTCATTTTAATATTGATTGTTTGATTCCACGAGATGGAAAGTAATTGTTTTAATAAGTAAATAATAAAAGGCAGTTTTACAGAATGGTAGCATCAATGAAGCAAAAAATACAGCCCAATGAAAAGAGTTATCATTTCTAGTCTACCATTTTTAATGCAAAAAGTCCTGTTAATAAATTTGACAACTTTTGTATTTTGTGTGGACAAAAGATACGAGCACACACTTTAAAGAGCACTTAGTTAAGAAGCTCCCTGGCTCCCTTTCGTCCCTCAAGGCTAAGCTGTGCATGCAAAGCTCCCTGTCCCCAGAAACAGGAGCCATAGCACTTCTCGACAGCCTCTCTCGTGTGGCGGAGGAAGCACACTTGTTCTAAACTCTTGTACTTTGGGCACTGTTTGTCCTTTGCCCTTTCAAATCTTTAGCCACCTGTGATTAATAAGGTTTCCTTTAATCAAAAGGCTGGAATTCGCAGAGTATCACAATTGTGTATTAACACACTGCTGCTGTTTGTCATTTTAGATTACTACAAAGGAAGACATAAACTCAAAGCAGTCTACCCCAGCGAAAGCAGACCTGGAGTCTGAATCTTTCCGACCAAACCTGAGTGACCCCAGTGAACTCTTATTGCCTGATCAGATTGAAAAGGTATGCCATGTCACCTGCTGCGTCTGAGTGTGTGCGGTGAGAGGGAGCGGCCTCCAGTCACTCTCCAGCTGCAGGGCCACTGCTGCTGTTCTGCTTCATGAAGAGTAAGTGGGCAAAGGACAGCAACCCTGCAGCGGACATAGAGTGTGGGTGAGACGTGGGAGTGGCTGATGCCTGCAACCCCTGCAGCTGCAGCGGACATAGAGTGTGGGTGAGACGTGGGAGTGGCTGATGCCTGCAATCCTGCAGTGGATGCTAAAGTAAAGTTAGGCGAGAAACTGGAGTGGCCAGTGTTTGCTTCTTGTTCTGCTTTTTAGGGCAGGGTCTTAGTGTGGAGGCTGAGCTGGACTTCAAACTCCTGGCTCCCGGCCTTAGTCCTAGTGCTAGGATGCTAATGCTCACCACATCTGGTGATCTTTGATTTGACCTGCGCCTAGTTACATGGTGTGTGTGTTTTCTTATGTGTTTGTTATCAAAGTTCTAGAAATTAGAAGTTATTATTGGGCATATTTTTGTAGGTAAATAAAATTTTCATGTAGAGACATTAATTTGTTCAGTGCCCTGCAACTGTAAAAGATTTTCAAGCTTTGATAATCTGACGCCATATTCCACTTGAATAATCAAGCTAAAAGTTGACCCAGTATTTCCGTTAATTCAGTACAGCACCAGTGATAAGTAAGCCATCCTTCTTATCTCTGTTGACATTTTGGTTTGGCATGACTCATTTTCTAGTAGACAATGATATTTCTTGATAAGAAGTATGTGATTTTTATTGAAACAGCACAGAATCAGTAAGAAGACAGTACCTGATGTTTTTTTCTCAGTCTGCATTTTATATGTGTGATTAAGTTCCATCTGTTGCTACTTGTAGTCAAGTAAACACTAACCTTTGTTTCTCTAAGCTTACGAAGCATCTTCCACCAAGAACCATTGGCTATCCATGGACACTCGTGTATGGTACTGGGAAGCATGGCACAAGTTTGAAAACCCTTTATAGAACAATGGCAGGCTTAGACACTCCAGTGCTGATGGTGATTAAAGACAGTGATGGACAGGTATGGACAGCTAATTGTGTAGATCCTTTGTCCTTCAGCAATAACTTTAGTGTACTTACTGGATAAAGTGAATTTTAGTGCATAATTTCTAAGTATTATTTTATTGTACAAGGCAATACTGAATATTCTAGAAGCTAAATGTAAGCCTAATAAGTAAGAGTTTCTGTGTTGAGAGAAAACAATAATATGGTAGAGACCATTTGATCATACCAGTATCCTTAAATGTGAACACAGAATGCTAGGTATGCCAGGAGCATAGAAAAGGGGTTGGTGTCTGGAGTAAGAGTGAGGCCTACAGAAAGAAGAAAGGTTGGCAGACTCTTCAGAATGAGTAGACAATTTAAAAGTACCTTTTTAATGTGTTGTTTCTGTCCAGCCACTGCTATCTGCATGGCACGTACTCCTTTCTCTTTCTAAAAAGTCCCCTTCTGCTTTCACATCTTGTGGGAGACATGGGTTGTATGTCACATTGTGCTTTGTTAGGGCTGTTTGCATCAGCATAAGCTGGGGGTTATATCTGGAGCATGGGCCACCTATCAGTGGCTACACCAATGAAAAAAATGACTCCTTCCCCATCAGTAGTTAATAGGTGGTTTTTAGGAGTTAAAGGTCATTGCACAATAATAGAAGCAAAATCACAGCTAGAAAAGAAAAGCATTTGACAGTAATGAGCGAATGGAAAAGAAGTATCAGTTAAAGATAATGAGTATGCTGCTAGTACCTAACCTGTGTTTGGTATGTATCAGATATTTAACTAATTGTCCAGCGATTGCTTATTCTTCAGAAGCCTGCAGATTAATAGTCATCCCTATTTTATACTTGAGTTAACTTTCCTCAGCTGATAAACCCAAGAAGACATGTGAGAATCAATGAAAATGAGCCAGCTATTACTCATAGCATATGGATGTGTTGAAAACGTAATACTGATTTAAAATCACACATTAAACCAGGTGGTGGTGATACACTCATTTAATCCCAGTACTTGGGAGGTAGAGGCAGTGACCTGTGGACCTCAGTGAGTTTGAGGCCAGCCTGGTCTACAAAGTGAGTTCCAGGACAGCCAGGATTGTTACACAGAGAAACCCTGTCTTGAGAAACACACACACTCACACACGCGCACACACACATACATACATACATACACACACACACAGAGAGAGAGA
>NW_004949117.1:3131777-3142561 GCF_000317375.1 Microtus ochrogaster | reverse complement strand
AGAGAGAGAGAGAGAGAGAGAGAGAGAGAGAGAGAGAGAGAGGAGAGAGAGAGAGAGAGTGTGAGTAAAGGGTTCCTTCCTTCTGATTCCATTCATAGAAAACTCAGGTTAAACAGAATGAAGCTATGATGCTGTCAGATAGCAGCTTCCCCCAAAAGTGTTGCTGATGAGAAGAGGCACACAGAGAGCCTTACATGTCCTGGTGAAGCTCCCTAGTCAGTCTGAGTTTGAGTTCATATGGGACTTTATGATCATTTCAATTGAACTACACTTTATATTCTATGCACATTCCTTTAAATAAAATAACCTCTTGTATGTGAGCTTTTAACATGAATGTTATGAGTGCTACATTGTCCTTTCCTTATATGAAAAATTTTGGGCTCAGAGCACTGAAATATTCAAGTTTCATCTTCATTTGATTTTTGTCATGGTATGAAATGAAGACTTTCAATGTCAAGCCTTTCAGACCAAAGTGTACCCTTAAGGTGTGTTCTGTGTAATGACGCAGGAAGGGGAAACACAGGGTATTGTGTACCAAAGGACTTCTACTTTTTTTACACTGTGATCCAGTAGAGGCGTGTATCTACTCTACACAGACTGTGCATTTTGTCCTCAGTGCAACCACTTACCCTTTCTAGACTTCTAAGCCAGGACTTGTTGGGAAGCTGCTGTGCCTTGTCCTCGATAGGAATGTGACATGCACAGGAACTTGTCATTTCCCCTTAACAAGAAGTTGTGGAAACTACTAGTGACTTAGGTCGTACATTGCATTGTAAGGGATGTGATGGGCTTATGCAGATGAAATAAGTCAGAAGTTCACACACTAAGTGTGCCCCTTTTATTCTTAGGTCTTTGGTGCACTAGCATCCGAGCCATTTAAAGTAAGCGATGGCTTCTATGGCACTGGAGAAACCTTTGTTTTTACCTTCTGTCCAGAATTTGAGGTAAGAAAAGTTATTTCAACATTACAAATATATAAAAAGGAGATATTATGAAAACTCATGCAGGCTAATTGGTAGCTCATATCAGCTGATAAATTCTTGTTACAGATTTCATCTGCATTTGTGCTTATGCTCAAATTTTGGTTACATATAGCATCTGATAGATGTGATAATTTATTCATCACATACAGCCGAAATGTCAAAGCATTCATGAGACTTGTGACAACAGTCTTCAGTAACTTGCCAAAATGACGAATGCTCGGACGGCTTAACGTGCTCACTTGCATCCATTCTCTTCTCAAGAATCTTATCTCAAGCTCGTTGCTTTCGACAGTGCCATGGCTTGCTGGGTGACACTGTCGTCTTCCAGTTTTATGATGGTAACATTCACGGGCCTTACAAACAATACCCATTCCCCTGAAGCTTACAATATTCTGCTTGCAGATTTGCATATACATGACAAAGGAAGGCTCCATGTTTCCCAGAAGCTACCAAAGCCTCCTCTTTGCCTTTGCATTCGTCATTTTGGCAAGTTACTGAAGACTGTTGGGGTTTGGGAAACAGTTCAATGGCTAAGGTCCTCGGCAATCATGCGGATCTGAGTTTGCACCCCCAGCATTCTTAAAAGCTGGGCTTGCTATACGTGCTTATAACCTCAACAGCAGAGGATTAAAAGAGTTGGCCTCTCCTGACATCATGGTGGCCAACCAGTCTTGGTAAATTGGTAAGTTTCTGATTTACTGAGAGACCCTGCCTCAGAGCCATAAGGCTGAGAGACGTAGAGGAAGAGACCTGATACATGGCTCTACCTTCAACATGCATGGACCCCTGCTGTCTGGTTTTCAGATTTCTCAAGTGTTTTAATTTGGAAAACCATAAATATCATTAATCTAAAAACAATGGACAGGAACTTTGTGCCCCCGGAAAGATCTTCGGCCTATAGAGATTTTCAAACTTGTGTTCACTGTTAGAAGGAAAGCTAGTGTCAGAAGAGAGAGGTGTGGACGAAGGGCTCTGGTGTGAAGAGCAGTGGAGAGTTAGGTGCAGTCAGCCGCCCACGGACCTCCAAATGAGTCAGAAACACTGAAACCCAGAGGACTAGAGCCTTTCCTGCTGAACCTTGATGCTGTTGTGTCTGTTGTGTAAACTCCCTTGAGTCTGGGAGAGCTGACTGGTGACTGTTTTCCGCTATATATTCAACACCTTTGTTTTTGTCTATATAGGTCTTTAAGTGGACAGGAGATAATATGTTTTTTATCAAAGGAGACATGGATTCCTTAGCATTTGGTGGTGGAGGGTAAGTCTCATGAACATTTCACTAGGAGATTCTTAAAGAATATGTTTATATTATTTACAAAAGAAGTTATCTTTGGAAATTTTGGCATTAGAATCTACACATGAATATTATTGCAAATTATGTTTTTAAGGTACTTAGTATAATACTTTATATAGTTGGTAAAGTATTTTTTTCTTTATTTTCAAATGTTGGCTAGCTGATTTCCATTAAGACCTATCTTTTGCTTTACTGTGCATTGATTGGATCTTTGAAATTTGAAACTTAACTACTCTAAATCCCTAATGTCTCGAATATTCAAGTACACATGGCAGTCTGTTGTCTCTCATTGTACGGGGAAAAGCTGCAGTTTTCTTGCATTCTCTGATCATAATTTGGATCTGTATTTCAGACAGTTGTAAAAGTTTATTTTCCTGTAATAAGGTTTAGCGGCACCATCTTCAGAGTTTTTATTTTTCTTCATTAGTATCAACCCATTTACTTTTGCTCTTTCAGCCTAAAACTGCTACAAAAACCCTTTTTTCTTCATATTCTGATATCCTAATTTTGTTTAGTCTAATGGTGTTTAAAGGTAGCCTCCTCTGTTACCTTTGTAGTGTGTTCTCAGTAATGCTCACACACCTGCCTTCCCTGTGTTCCCAGTGCTTGAGAAAGGATCCCAGCCTCGTGTCTCTTGTCCATTTCGTCTTCTTCTGTTGCTTGCATCTGAAAAATCTACCAGCATTGTTTTCCCACAGTTAGCATGTTAGAGAAGTAGCCAACAGAAACTCTAGTTGCTTCTAAAATACTTCTAAGTGTCTAGAATAAATGAGGTGTTTTTGCTATACCTTTAACATTAACTCTCATTTTATAAATTTTAACACCTGCAAGAAGAACCAGATTAAAACTCTCCATGTAGGAGAAATGACTAGGGATGTAGTTCATTGGTACAGTTGCTCACCTAAAATTCAGAACCTAACACTGCCCCAAGAAAATATAAAATTAAAATAAAATACAATAATAAAATAGAAAAGAAATACTTATTATACCATTGCCAAAAGCTAATTGTATATGAAGTAAATTTTAGTGTGCTTAATTTATTCCTTAATGTGTATGATGAGTGATTTTATAATGGAAGGAAGAACAGAATTCTTGCTTGTGTCATACGGAAAAGGAATAGGGGAGGTCTAGAGAAGGTCCCGGTCCCGGAGCTGCTGGACTTTGAAAAGCACATTGATCACTTTATAATCTAGGCCGTGAGTATTAATAGTTGTTGTTCTGATGTGTTTCAGCGGAGAATTTGCCCTTTGGCTTGATGGAGATCTCTACCATGGAAGAAGCCATTCCTGTAAAACATTTGGGAATCATACGCTTTCTAAGAAGGAAGATTTCTTTATCCAAGACATTGAAATCTGGGCTTTTGAATAAATGCAGTGCTCTCTGTCTTAGCAGGACATCAGCCCAAACCTGAACTGACAAAGCATTGTTTGGAATGTTCAAGAAGCAATACAATTAACATGTCACTGTGCTTTCCAGTCAGTCATTTGCCATTTACTGCAGCTATAATTTTGGAGTTTATTTTTCAAATCATGTTTCTGTCCCAGAGCTCTTCTGTTCGCACCATGGCCTGGGTTCCCGTAGTATGACAGCTGGGTGGAGTTTGGTCAGCATATTGCAGCATTTTGATCATGGAGGCCACCACATTTTCAGTTCCTGTTCTCTCAGTCTCCCAATTGAATGGTGCTCTGTTGTTCAGCTTTTTTTTAATCTGTAGTGTTTCTTTTTATAGAGCAGTGCACTTGGGGCAGTGAGGAAACGGGGTCAAGGTACTTTGTATCTGGTGAGTTGACCAAAGTTCCGTTGGGACCTGCTTATCATTGGAGAAACCACATGCCAAAATAATATCTGCTTCATAGACCTCTTCTAGTTCTAATTGACTGCAGCGTTCTCTTTACTCATATGTAACCATTCTCAATTTCGTTTGAAGACAATGAAATTTGAAGAGAAGTCTGATTGGCATGGACTACAGCACACATGATATGCAGGTTTGGGCTCATGTTTTCATCACTGAGTTATCAGATAAAGAGTTACAAATTGATAGAGGAGAAATTGATAATTCTATTGGATTTAATATATTAAGCAAGTAATACTATTTACATACTTGTAGCTTAATAGGGCATTATCATAAGTACAAAAACTAAAACCTGCATATTTCTTCAACATTGTGTCAGATACACTGTTTCACGGTTTTCTTGTTTTAGCCTTGTTGCATACCAGCTCCCCAAATACATTTTTGTTTTGTTTTCTTTTTTTATCCTCAAAGGAAAAAAAAATGTTTTGAAATAAAACTTTGTTTTTTAAAAGTGGTATATGTTATTAGTTCCCATTAGCACCTGCTCTTGTCCAAGGGCGGTGACTGTAGTAGACAATACTGTAACTCAGTAGACGTGGTGAATGTGCAAGCTTACGTCAAGTGGCCTCAAAAAACAGAAAAGATAGAATAAACTAGCAGCTGTATCTTCTCTTGTAGGAAACCAACAACAAGCCATCGTGGCAACATCTGTCAGTTCAATTCCAGAGCTTCATGTTATGCAAAGAATAAATCCTGCTGTTAAACATGTGGCAGTGACTGTGTGCTGAAAACTCAGCTGTCCCACACCAACGTGTATATCTTGTAAATTGATGTTTAAAGATAGTTTTGTTCTTAGAGAAAGTGTTGACTGCCAGGTTGCTTATAGCACTTTAAATTATTCTGAAAATGAAATTATCCGGCCAAGTATATTGGCTTAAGTAGTTTTAGTTATATAACTTAAAAAAATATACCTAGTTATTTTGGGAAAAGTCTAGATAATTATCTAAAGAAAGCATAATGCTAATCAAAATCTCTGGTGTTCTATGACATGCTGTTTCTGAAGATGAATAGAAACACAGGACATCATTTCCTCGTCTGTGTATAGCTCTCGTTACATAATAGGTAATAGTATCTAGGGTAAATGTTTATAATGTAGGGAACTGTAAATAAATGTATCCTTTCCCCTTTGGTCATCCACAGCAGTATTAATGTTTTTGTGGAGGTGACTCATCATAACTCTTTAAAACATCCTGTAATGGATTTCAGCTACAAGGTCATAGAGATGTATACCAAATAAAATTAAATGCATAAATGCAAATGAGTTTGGATTTATTCAATAATCAAGTTATTTCCATATCTAAGAACTGGTCATAAGCATGTCACAGTCTCCTGACAAGTGCCCTGCTAGCACGCTGTGTTGATGTGGCAACAGGAAGTGACAGAGGTTCGAATTTAGAGGTAGTACTGCTTTTAGAATGGAGAGTCACTTATTAGCAGTAGTACAAGGGATTTGAAGTGTTGGGGGAGGGTAGAGAGTGCATAGCATAAATCTCAGTATCATGAAGAGCCCTATGCACAGCACCAAACAGTTTCTTATTTTTTAATCTCACCGAGCTTTTGAGAACATTAGTATGGAGAAATAACATGGAGAGGTGTGTGCTTTGGGGAAAATCTTGGTGAAAAAATAAGTTAATAGAGGTAAAAGCTAAAGATGGTGGGAAAAACAAGCAAGTCTGTTGTAAAATCTAGAGGGGAAAACAATGAGGCCTCAATAAGAACAAAAATGGTGGTAAAGCAAGAAGTATAGATTTGAAAGAAGTATAAGAACCGGGCTAGCCGGGTGGTGGCGGCGCACGCCTTTAATCCCAGCACTCGGGAGGCAGAAGCAGGCGGATCTCTGTGAGTTCGAGGACAGGCTCCAAAGCTACAGAGAAACCCTGTCTCAAAAAAAAAAAAAAAAAAAAAAGAACCGGGCTGGACAAGAGCTACCAGCTTGGTGTCAGCGTTCAAAGATAGCTATGGCTATCTACTGACGGACGGACAGATGGATGGATGGATAGATATTGCCCCAAAATATAGGCAAATTTCTTGAATATCCTTAAGGTTTGACTTAAGAACTCTCTTGTATTAATATCATCAAGTTGCCAGTGTATAAAGAGGAAAAATGCATATGTAGGTGTTGACATCCACAGAACCTAGCCCTTAGTAAAGTATGAGAAATTATCAATTTTAAAGAAACATTCGATGTTCTATTCCAAAATTTTAAGTTTTTAAACAACATGATTTTGCTGTGGATGAAGAGTCCTTGGAGATTGTAGACCTGATTTAAAATAGGGTTCCTAAAATAGGGTTTTTTTTGTTTGGTTTTTGTTTGTTTTGTTCATCAAAGTAATATTAACCAACACAAGAAAAGGCTATGAGCTTCCCTCTCTAGTTTTTTTTAAAAAAAAAAAAAAAGAACCAAAAAACAAATTGGACCTAGAGCAGGTGATACAAAATAAATATATGAGCAAAAAAAAAATCAATATAATTTTAAATGGATACAAAACAATTTGAAAATAATCAGTTTCTCTTATTAGAAAAATTAACATGAACAAAAGATTGCTATTAAACAAATAAAAGTGGCGTTACCAGAGGTCAAGAGGTAAGAGGATACTGTGAATATCATTGTATTGGTAACCCTGCAGTATGTGGGAAATAGAGCAACACTTCAGAAAGCATCATTTGGGAGCCTGGTAAGAAAAGTTTTTTTGAAAACTAATGTGCAAGAGCTTCCTTTCCAGACCCAGGTAGGTAATTTTAGGTGTTTACGTATTAATGTCAGGCTTAGATAAAGCCCTCCAGCATGATGGAAGGTTCCTTTCTGAGACCAAAGTGTTCAAACCTTACAAGCTTTGGCGGTGGAGGTTTAAAAGCTCCTAAAAGTTGAAACTAAAAGCTGGTATATTCTTGTACATTCTGGTAAGGGATCAGCTCCTCTCTCCATTAGTGTCTTCTCATTTCTGCGTAAAGTTGATTTTATTATTTCTTAATGCCCTTATTTCCAAAATACCTTGATGAACATTTCACATATAACCTAGTTTGCTGCATATGTGATGTGGGATTCCTCTCCATAAGCTATGAATATGTTTTATTGCCATTGGTTAATAAAGAAGCTGCTTTTGGCCAATGGCTTAACAGAATATAGCCAGGCTGGAAAAGATACATATAGGGAGTAGGCAGGGTCAGAGAAGAAGCCATGTAGCCACCCAAGGAAAAGATGTGTATGGGAACCTATTGGAACTTTGCCGGTAGGCCACAACCTCATAGTGATGCACAGATTAATAGAAATGGGTTAATTTAAGATATAAGAGTTAGCCAGAAATACTCTTAAGCTATTGGCCAAACAGTATTGTAATTAATATAGTTTCTGTCTGATTATTTTGGGTCTGTGCAACCAGGAAACGAACGAGCGACCTCTGACTACACATAAGTATTTCTCTATTGCTTACATTTTACCTTCAAGAGAAAGGAGTAGAATTTGGAAACATCTGGGTTGAGGGTCCACTTCAGCCCGGGCTATGTGGCTTATCTTACGATGCCTCAGTGAAATGACTGAGCAGAAAGGGCTGTAACAAAATCCTAGCTTTCAGAGAATTACAACTTTACCATGAAAAAATGGCTCTTATAATTCTACATTCTTTCTGCTGATAATTGGGACAGCAACTGCTGTTTCAAAGGGAATAAAAAACAAAAAACAAAAACAAACAGTGTGGCTATGATCTCATCTTGCTAAACATGGGAGGAGAAATTACCCCAGGCTGCAGAGCTGATGACATGTGAGCTCCTGAAGCCTTGGATGAGATGCTGGTTCTAGGAATATCGCAGCTTCAACTCTGGTTTTGTTTTATTCCCAACAAAAGAAACGGTTTGGAATCTAATCCAAATAATCATACAAAATAACAAAAAGATGTAGCAGCTCCTACTCCGCTGTGTTCTCCTCAGCTCTGACATGCTTCCCACTGACAACACACGTGCGTGTCGTGCATGGGGAATTTCACTAATACTAGTCATGACTAATGACTCAGAAAGTATAGAAAAAAGGTATATGTTTCCTTTAAAATATTGAAATTCTCTGAAACAATCATTCTTGGCAATCTCTAGTTTAATCTGTAGCTTGTCTAACATGGAGCAGTTATGGATTCCTGTTATTTTGAGATATAATTGGACCTTTTTGTATTTAATGCAAAGTATAACTTAATTTTAGCAGCTTTCTTTGATTTTTGTTTTGTGTTTGTGTGTATGTGTGTGTTGAGTTAGAGAGAGAGAGAGACTTATGTTTTGTGGCCTTTTCTAGAGAGAGAAACTTTTGTTTTGTGGCCTTTGCTTTGTTGGTACAGAAAGGGGAAATGTATCAGTTTTAAATTCGGTGGTTCTGTAAGATTTTCTCCAGTGAACATCCACTTCATAGAATTTCTGTATTTCTTGTTTGTTGCGCATCTATTACATCATGGAAGCAGGCATTACTCATCAAGGCTTTAAGGCAAAAATCAACCTTGTTGATGAAGCTGAGCCCCCCACCTCCACTCCCTGGTCATGTGCTGTCTTTGTTGGTCATGAGGCTGCTGATGGCATCTGTTTCTACATGACTTGCTCAAGTCGAAAGAGAAAGGCTGACTGAAGGAACTTCGGCATCTTAGTGAGTGCCTACTTTTGTTTATGCACCAAAGGTGATCCTGTAACTTTTGAAAGGACTGAGGAATGTTCTGGTAAGTAAGAGTGTGCTTCCTGGGCAGGTCTGAGTCCTCACATGTTATAAAGTGGGAATATTCACGTAGAAGCCTCTAATCCCAGCACTAAAGAGTTAGAGGCCCACATATCAGGAGTTTGAAGTCACCCTTAGCGAAGTAGAGTTTGAGAGTTTGAGGCTAGTTTAGCCCAATGATTTTTTAATTTTCATTTTTTTTTAGAAAAAAAAGGCAATTAAATTTTATCCAATTTAAATGAATTTTGCCCCTAAAAATGACTGCTATTGTGATTTTGTTCTACGGTATCTAAAGGTCAGCTTTTTTAAACCTGTATTTTTAAATCTGTAATAATTTCATCAATGAAGGCCAAATATTTTTGTCTAAAAAGGTAAGTGAAATTTCAAATATCAATATACCGTGTTTGTATTAAAGTCTGTAGACTTCTAAAATGTTCTGAGTGTGTTTTATTGCAATCTTTATGTCGTAACCTCAGAAATAGTACCAAAAGCCATTTGTAAAAAAATCATTTAATATTGATAACAACATTCCAGCACAGCTTGCCTTTGTTCTTACTATTACTACATTATTTCACTAAGTTGATTTCCCTGAGAACTTACTCAAGGAGAGTAATCAGAACGTGGTCGTCTCTGCCTTGCCATAGCATCTCCCCTTCAAAGTGCACCAGTCTGTGTTTCCGGGCACGCATGAGGATGCCCACCACTTTATCTGAAATGCGAACATATCTATCAAAGAGTTCTCCGAAGGTCACCTGGACCTTGCCATCGCGTCTGTGGCGAGCCATGGTGCGGATAACGAAGCACAACTCCATGATTTCCCGATAGATGTGTTCCTCGGCGCGCTTGGCCCTCTCTGCTGTCTTGCTCCCCTCCTTGGGACGGCCGTAGCCCTCGTCTCCCTTGTGAAGCCGAGTGGACATGGCCAGGTCATAGTCAAACTCCTCACTGAAGGGATTGAGCTTCTGCGACTGTATGTGTTCATCGGCCCACTGCTGCCACCTCCCTTTCAGGCTGTCCACTTGGCTGTTTTTCCGGTGGGCCTTACAGTTGAGTGTCTCTGTGTATCTGTTCGCCCTGAAGGAGAGAAGGTGGAGAAGCAAGGTTGACACACGAACAGCAAGGGTCAGTTCCCTTTGTGCCCCCCGTGTGCATGCATCTGAGTGTTAAGTCTTTATAGTTCCTGCTATAACAAAAATGCATGTTACTACTTACAAAGAAAAGGGGAAATTTTTCCATCATTCTTACTTTATATCCTAGGCTGCTTTCTCTGTAACATCGATAGATTAAACACTAATGATAATAAACTCATGTTTAAAAAAAAAAACCCAAAACCTCGCTCACCTATAATAGTATAAAAATATGTTTCTAATACGTTTTATGTTATGAACATTCCTAAGCTGGAACCAGTTCTCAGGGCTTCTGAAACTAGTTATTTCCCAAACATTTATTTGGTACTACTATACAGACTGGAGTCTATAGGATTGTGTTGGGACCGTTTGGAGGCCTGGCCTCCAGCTGTTCTTCCCTGCTAGAGATCTTTCCTTCTGATTTGAGTTACTGAAAGCTGTGTCAAAGGTGTTTACCAGCTCTGCTTCACGAGCGCGTGTTGCCTTGGCCTTGAGGATCCGAGGATAAGGTTTTCACCTGTTGGCCCACTTGACTGTTGGGTATATTAAGCCTCCATGATGCTATTGAATAAAGGGCTTCTTACCAGTGACTAGAGGTCCATCTCTCTGTCTGTGTGTGTTTGTGTGTTTCAACCTCCAGCCCCTCGCCCAAAGCTTGCGAACTGTACGGTAGTGCATAGGCATTGTGCACTGCAGAATTGTGTGCATTTTCCCCTTGAGAGCCGATTTACATGCATGTTAGTAATGTACACAATTTTTTTTTTTTTTTTTGGTTTTTCGAGACAGGGTTTCTCTGTGGTTTTGGAGCCTGTCCTGGAACTAGCTCTTGTAGACCAGGCTGGCCTCG
>NW_004949117.1:3100893-3131677 GCF_000317375.1 Microtus ochrogaster | reverse complement strand
CACTTCTTCTTAAACCCTCTTACCTAGGGGTAGTGCGACCAGGCTGGCCTCGAACTCCCAGAGATCCGCCTGCCTCTGCCTCCCGAGTGCTGGGATTAAAGGCGTGCGCCACCACCGCCCGGCTGTACACAATTTTTTAAGACACCAGGTTGCACAAACAGAAAACACTTGCTGACAGTGAGAATACTGAATGATGGGTAATATTCCAGTCAGCTGTAGCCGTGAGGGAACTGAAGCCAAGGAGATTACAGACTGCCCTAAAGACAAAACTATTAAATGAAAGACTGAAACTGGAATTTGAAGCCAAGTTAAGACACCACAAGAGGTCAGAATGAAACTCAAGAAATACTACTTGAGGCCAGGCGGTAGTGACATACACCTTTAATCCCAGCACTAGGGAGGTAGAAGCAGGTGGATCTCTGTGAGTTCAAGGCCAGTCTGGTCTACAGAGCGAGTTCCAGGACAAGCTGCAAAGCTACAGAGAAACCCTGTCTCAGAAAAAAGAAACTAAACAAAACTGCTTTAGTGTATAGCAGAGGAAGAATTCTGCGAAACCGAAGCTAAAAATGAGTGTGATATGCCACCAGCATTTAGTGATAGCATGTAATAGATGGTTGATTTTCAAAGACGTGTGTGTGTGTGTGTGTGTGTGCCTGCATGGGTGGAGATGAGGATATGTGTGTGTGTGTGTGTGTGTGTGTGTTCCCCTGAATTTTGGAATGCATTGTTTCATTAGAACTACAAACCCAGTTCTTGAAACAATGCATTGTGATAAAAAAATGCAGACTCAGTTTTCAAATCGCTAAATTTTGTACTTGAAAAACTCCTCTGTTGCTTCTGTATCTCCAATTTAGTAGACTTTATCACTTTGTTTTTCTTTGTAAAAGAAAAAAAATTTACCCCATCATCCTAAGGCAGCCACCTTTATTCTGCGGAGCACTAAGTGGCCTCATGTCTGGAAGCATAGGGACTGAAGATATGAGTTATCTATCAGAGGCTTGACAGGACTCTGAGCACTCAGAATTCACTGCTCTCCACTCGAGAGTGCACCAGGTTTATCTGTCAATGTACAAACTTGCTAAATTCTGCTCAGATGGCAAATGGACCAGTGAATCACAGTAACTGTTTCTGAGGTATTCCAGTCTCCTCCCCTGTGGTCCCAAGCTCTGTTATGTCAGGATATCCCTGAGTTGATGACACTCATCACATCGTTCTGGTGCCAGGAGACAAATGTTTGCTCTCCTTCCATAAGGAAGAGATTCATGCAGCCCACCAAGTGCAGACACCAGATCTGTTTAAGTACAATAAAGTCATTAGAGAAAGAAACAGCATCCACTAGATGGCGAAATTTCACTAACTCCCACGTTGATGTTTCAGAAAGTCCTGTGACTGGTCTCACTGTCCCTTAGGACTGGAAGGGAAGGCTCTGATGTAACACTTTCATAGCTATGTGGAGAAGAACATGCAGCAAGGTTAACGGGAAAACAGCAAACAATACTATACAACACAAGCTTATTGCAGTCCCTTAAGTTTGAAACAGTTCTAAAAGTAACAACACGTTGAAGTGGACAAGATTTTACTCAGCCCCACTGAAGAGAGCTGTCACCCCTATGCCATCAGCTGCCTGCTTGCCTTCCCAGTGTAGAATGCAAAATCTTGGAACAGTAAACGTATCCCTCAGAGCTCAGTGGCGAAGACAGGTGTAATCTAATGATCATAGCTAGCTCTAAGAAAAAAATCTGTGGCGTATTTGAAAATGAGGATCCATCCAGCTACAAAGCATGAGATATTTCTGAAGGTGTGATGCAGTAAAGTCTCATTTGCACAAACTTGGAAGCTAACTCCTGGCTGCTTAGCTACTCCATCTGTCCTTAATAATACCACCTAAGCTCTTTGGGTAGCCGTTGGATAGTGGGAAACGCACCCTAAAAGACATTTGCCAAGAGAATCCAGGTAACATCAAGTTGCATTTGCAACTAAAGTGTAGAGGCACCAGGCTGAAGAATCCAGTGATGTTATGCACAAATGAAAAATATTACATTAACATCCAGGTGACCAATTGAACTCATGACCTCCTTAAATAGTCTTACGTGGGTATCCTTATTTTGTAATTTTTATAAAGGGAAAAGGCATAGTAGAAAACTTTATGCTAGCATCAGGAGGCGATTTCTTTAAACTTCATGTTCTATGACTTTCTGGTTTTTAAGGTGTAATTTCTGTTTTCTTCTTTGATTTTGGAACTTAGGTGCCCTAAGTATTGGAACTTAATATTGTTTTGGAATAAGTGTTAATGTTGGTTTGAAAATAAATCTATGAAGAAGCCATTATCTTTTAAATGAAGCATTTTCTAAATCTCATTTCATTGTCATATTGTGATTCCCCGAAATAAGAGAAAATGGAACAAAACAAAAATTAGAAAAGAAGTATAGCCATACGTGGTGGCACACTGCTTTAATCCCAGCACTCAGGAGGCAGAGGCAGGCAGATCTCTTTGAGTTCGAAGCCAGCCTGTTCTACAGAGTGAGTTCCAGGACAGGAGGGTTGTTACACAGATAAACCTGCCTTCAACAACTAAATAAATAAATAAGTCTATTTTAAAATTGTAAAATACTTGGAAGGCATATGCCACATAGGATCTTTTCCATGCCAACATCTTGTATGGATGGTTTTGTCTCTTGAACTGTTGAAAGTATGAAAGGGCCAGGGTTAAATTGGAATTAGATATTCTGATGTCCTAGGTATCTTTTAGGTCACTGAATACAACAATATCATGCTATTGTATGCTTTAAAGTTTCAGGTGAAAAGGGTTTAGATCAGTGGTTCTCAACCTGAGTGTTGTGGCCCCTTTGAGGGTTGAACAGCCATTTCACAGGGGTCACCTAAGACCATCAGAAAACACCTTTTGACTCATAACAGTAGCAAAATTACAGTTATGAAGTAGCAACAAAAAAATCATTTTATGGTTGGGGGGGTCACCACAATGGGAAGAACTGTATTAAAGGGTCGCAGCATTAGGAAGGCTGACAACCCTGCTTTAGGTTGATCTTTGCAAAGACAATACAGTCTAAATGGACAACAAGGAAATTACCATGCCACCCATAGTTTAGGAGACCAGCACTGAACTCACTCAAATGTTCTTGGCCTGTGCAGTTTTTCATAGCCAACAATTATTTCCTCTCTGAGAATATGCAAAATGATTAATCGTACCAGATGTGATAGGCAAAGTACCTTGGAAAGTTTAGCTTTATTAGCAAAAACATTCTTCCTAATCTGTCCACTCTAAAACCAGCTTGCTCTTAATGCTGCTTTCCTACCTGAATGCAGCTCACTAGTAGTGTAGTGTCAACATGGGAGCCAATTTTATCATGGTTCTCTCCTTTGGGGAGTAACTATTTGAATAAGTTATTAAATGGCAATAAAATGAACAGAAAATAAAATGAGCAGGAGTTTTATATATAATCTATTTTAATGGAATGGTTCTGGAAAGTTCTCTAATAAATGTCCTTCACCCGAATCCCAGCTTCAGTATGACACGGGGCCTAAGAGTGAATTTCCTAGCCCACATTTGAAATATTTATGAATACAGTTGGGATATTTATGAAGAGAGGTGGTTGTGCTGCCCCCACCAGACAGGCAGCGAGCGCCCTACTGTCTTAGAACCTAGGCTCCCTGCCCCACAACACAGGCAAATGCTGGGAGACTTGCTCCTATGTGCTTGAATCACATAAAAATAAAAACACATATAGGCATGGCCAATTCTGTAATCCCAGCACTGAGAAGCAGACAGGCAGATTCCTTGGTGCTTGCTGGCCAGCCAGACGAGCTTCTGGCTCAGTGAGACCTTGTCTTGTATAGAAAAGGGCCACAGAGCAAGCCACCTGGCATACTTCTCCCGCCTCCACACCCCCGTGTAGGGGTTTGTGTGCAAACGGGCTTGCACGTACACACACACACGCACATACATGCACACACACAAAAGCCATTATGTTGTCTCTTTTAAAAGCCTTCAACATAGTTGTCCTAAAACCCTGTACTTTGGAGGTCATTGAGATCAATTAAGCTGACGTCTGGCTTTATGCTAAGGGAATGCATTAAGGCAAAGCTCAGATTCAGCCTTTTCTGCTGCCCCACTTACTGTTCCTGTGACTTTGGTGTGTCTTAGTTTCTGGGTGTCTTCTTTTCTGACCCTATACTATACACATCAGAAAAGGGGTCGACATACAAATTGAACTCAGAAAGCTGGAGGATAGTGCTGACTTCTGGTCGCACTTGTTGGTGAGACAGTAAGCAGCACGGATCAGAAGGGACACATCCTAAATTAGCACTCTCCTTTCAGGCCAGAAGTGTGCCTCCCCTAAAGGACTCAGTCTAACTAGCAATCCTTCCCTCCGTATTTCTGCTGCTGGCTGGAACTCTTTAATAATCGAGGCACAACGAGTAGAGGATACAATCACTTACTGGGAGGGCAAGGGGCGCTTGATCCTGGCAGCAGTCACTGGCACCGCCTCCTGTTCGGGTCTCTCCTCCATGTCCCCTCCGTAGCCACTGTCCTCCGTGTCTATGCTGTCACTCTTCCACGTGGGCTCGTCCTGTTCCATCACTTTCCAGCCTTGGGTCAGCTCGGACACCAGATTAGTGCATTTTCTTCTCCGCGTTGGCGAGTCACGGCTGAGAAGTCTGTCAATGTCGCTCTCCGGCTGAACAGCTTCAGACGGACCCCCGTCGTTCTCATACTTGTGGCTCAGGTAGTTCACATCTCCTCCTCTCTCATAAGCCTTGCTGACAACTGTTTTGGTCACCTCTTTCCTCTTGATGTGGGAGACCTCGGAGGCGTCCTCTGAGGGTTGTCCACGTCCATGTACATCTGGCTTTGGAAATGGAGGTTCGGGGGCATGCTGGTGGGGACTGGGGCATGCCACTGGCTTAGGAGTGTGCGGTGGGTCATTGGTCGCTCCAGGTAGCCAGCCTGCAGGCTCCTGGGCCTGCCTGGTGCTGTTCTCATTTGCCCACTGCTGCCAACCGCGAGCCAAGTTGATAACCAGGGTTGCTGTTCGTACCTTCCGGAGGGCACTCTTGGCGGGCCCCGCCTCCCTTTCATTTTCTCCGGGAGCCATGCTACCTGTTTCTTCTCTGCAGGCAATCTGGGCCCTGGGTAAGGAGGGAACGTGTGTGAGAGAGAGGCGCTTGGGATTTAAATAGAAGCAGGGCGTGAGTGGGAAGGGGAGCCCGTGAGGCTGGAAACTATTCAAAGCATTTCTTGCCACGATTCGGTGCCATCTCTGTGACGGTGTTCTGTTTTTAAACACTGACAGGTCCCGTTTCATCACAGCAGAGGGACATCTCTGGTGGCAGAGGACACCGGTATGTTTCTTCCTCTCTTCTCCAAGTGCCAGGATGGAAAGTACTAGATTGCGTCATGCGCTCCGCTTTCTGCTTTCCTTGACCTTAAAAGATGACCCTACCATTTATAGGAGCATACAGTGTGTGCACAAATTGTCCAAGAGCGGCTTAGGCTTCCTCTCAGGTAAACGTCTGTAGCCCTCAATAGAGCTGCTATTTGGTCACATCTCATAGACGAGAGACAAGATCTTTACCTTCCTGCAGGTGATAACAATGTTCTGAGAGATTGGTAGCTTGAGCCTCCTTTCCTTTTGTAACTGTCAGAGAGAACCCTGAGAAAATTGTCTGATCAGTTCTTCATTTCTAGATGGAAACATTGAAACCCAGAGGAAATATGATCCAGATGGTGAAAGGCTAATTATTGTTTTCTATCCCCATACTGGGAGAAAAACCTATTAAAATACATTAGCATACAATGTATATTAAGTCAGTAAACTAGTCTACTGATATAAAAATTAAATTATATTTTACACATCTTAGTATGTATCTTTTTATATACTTACCTACATTCTTTAAATCTATAACTGTTTAATCATATAAAGACAAAATAAATGGACACTCTGAGGCATGCTCTCTTATTTTATTTTATTTTGATACAAAGTATCATCACGTAGCTCTAACTGGCCTGGAACTTGCTGTGTACAACAGGTTGCCCTCATTCTCCTGCCTTTGTCTAGTGAGTGCTAAGCTTAAAGGCATGTGCCACTACACTGGGCTCCCTTTTTTGTTGTTTTTAATGACTGACTATTAGTTTGATTAATATTTTCAAATTATTTTATTTATTTTTGAGGTTATAATACAATTACATCATTTTCCTCCCCCCCCCCCAAACCTCCTATATATTCCTACTTTCTCTCTTTCAAATTTATGGTCTCTTTTCTCATTAATTGGTACATGCACACTTTGTGTGTGTGTGTGTGTGTATGTGTGTGTTTGCTACATGAACAAGTACAACCCGCTAGTCTATGTAATATTACTTGTATGAGGCCTCAATCCTACACAAATAACTACAGGCACCTAAGGAATGCGAGAGCAGAAATATTCTTCCCCTGGGAAGAGCTGCTCATCGATGGTTATTCAATACTAAATGATGAGCCTTGAAAACACGAGTTTCTCCTTGTTTTTAATAATATGAACTTCGTTAACAGGCAAAGACATTTGTTTGAACCTTCAGAACATCAAGTAAAGAAATGTTTCTAGAACTGCAAAGATCAGTCATGTGGACAGAGATGCAGCTGTCTGCTCCATGCCATTAGACCAGATAAAAAGGTGCAGGGCTCAGCACTGAATAATTTATTGAAGTAAGACAAATAGAAATTCTTTTTTATTCGCCACCACTTTAGGCTTTTAAAGTCTATCCCTTCCCCCAATTTTGACATGTAGTCAACAGACTGATTGCAAAATATTGCCTGTGAGCGCTATGAAAAGTATCAACGTTAATTTCTTCTGATAGACACAATCACTCAAAAAAAAATGTGAGTTTTTCATAATGTCAGTTACTGGTGCCCTAGGAGTCAAACAATTTTGGAAGTGTTTGAAAAACCTCTCTGGAAATCTGTCAGAAGTGTCCTCTGAGGTCAGCAGTGTGTGATAGCATCAACGACACTGACACAGAATCCCTCTTGATTAATTAAGGAGGAAATGGGATCACAAGGGTGGAGGACTATTATAAACAAAGACGAAAATCTGAGCTCACATTCCTGCCCTGCCTTCCTCCAATATCGATGCGTTACACACTGCTGGGTTCAGTGGGATTTCCATGCCTCCCACTGCGCAGTCCTGGACAAAATGGGCTCCTCTGAGACATCCAGAAGCCTCGCTCAGGGTCGGGGTAATTTCCAGCTTGCAGAGGATTGCTCAGGTTCCCTCCTGATAAAGAGGAATGTAGAGGGGGTTGTGAAGAGGGCTTCATAGTTAGCAACCACCGCAGGCAGCTGCCTGAGGTTTGAGGCTGTCAGCAGATGGTCTCGGGGGCAGGAGTAGCTCCTAAAGAGATCCGTTCATTCCTCGGAGATTTGGCTTTGATGGCAACTGCAGCCCTTCAGACATTTACAGAGGCTTTTAAAATTCTTTTCCTCTTCCTGTCTACTTTGGGCATTCCTGTCCTTAAGTAAGGTCTGCACGCTATCAATATTTTGATTATTGTAAAGTTTTAGATTCATGTTCTCAATCAAGGTCCAAGTTCTTAGTAATTATAGATACTCTAATCACATGCTCAAAAGAGAACAAAAATAAAAAATGACCAAGATTTGAGTAAGTACTAATTTATGATGAAATCCTTATGAAATAAAACTGCTGGTGGAGATAGGGGCCTCAAATCATTATGGCTTATGAAATTTGCCATATTGTCTTAGGGTTTCTTATTGCTATGAGACACCATGACCACGGCATTTAATTGTTCAGAGGTGCAGTCCATGATCATCATGACGGGGAGCATGGTGGCTTGCAGGCAAATGTGATGTTGGAGCTGAGAGTGTACATTCTGAAGGCAACAGGAAGTTGACAGAGATTCTGGGTGGTTTCTTGAACATAGGAAACCCCAAAGCCAGCCCCCACAGAGACACACTTCCTCCCACAAGGCCATACCCACTCCAAGAAAGCCATACCTCCTAATAGTCCCTCTCTCTCTTTTTTTTTGACATTTTTTTTAATTTATTTATTTATTAAGGATTTCTGCCTCCTCCCCGCCACCGCCTCCCATTTCCCTCCCCCTCCCCCAATTTAGTTCCCTTTCCCTCTCATTTCTAATAGCAATTAGGGTTCCCTGTCCTGTGGGAAGTCCAAGGAACCCCAGCCTCCATCCAGGTCTAGCAAGTTGAGCATCCAAACTGCCTAGGCTCCCCCAAAGCCAGTACGTGCAGTAGGATCAAAAACCCATTGCCATTGTTCTTGAGTTCTCAGTAGTCCTCATTGTCTGCTATGTAAGTCCGGTTTTATCCCATGCTTTTTCAGACCCAGGCTAGCTGGTCTTGGTGAATTCCCGAAAGATCATCCCCGTTGTCTCAGTGTGTGGGTGTACCCCTCGCGGTCCTGAGTTCCTTGCTCGTGCTCCCCCTCCTTCTGCTCCTGATTTGGACCTTGAGATTTCTGTCTGGTGCTCCAATGTGGATCTCTGTCTCCTTTCATCGCCTTATGAAGGTTAATATTCAGGAGGATGCCTATATGTTTGTCTTTGGATTCACCTTCTAATTTAGCTTCTCTAGGATCGTGAATTATAAGCTCACTTTCCTTTATTTATGGCTAGAAACCAAATATGAATGAGTACATCCCATGTTCCTCTTTTTGGGTCTGGCTTACCTCACTCAGGATAGTGTTTTCTATTTCCATCCATTTGTACGCAAACTTCAAGAATTCCTTGTTTTTTATTGCTGAGTAATACTCTAATATGTATATATCCCATACTTTCTTCATCCATTCTTCCATTGAAGGGCATCTAGGTTGTTTCCAGGTTCTGGCTATTACAAACAATGCTGCTATGAACATAGTTAGTCCCTCTCTCTTTACAAGATTTCCAGCCAGTTATATTCAAACTACCACAAGTGCATCTTTAAAAACGTATTGGTCACCAGGGCCGGAGCCATGACTCAGTGGCGTAGATCAATTGTTGCTCTTGCGGAGTATGCCCGGTTACTTGTCAGCACACACATAGCAGGTTACAGCTGTCTATAACTTCAGGTCCAAAACACCTAATGCCTTTCTCTGGCGTCCACAGGCACTAAGCATGCCTGTGGTGAACTTACTTAAATGCAGGTACTTAAACACATGCAAACAATTAATATTGATTGAGTCATTATATGATCACATGCATGGTCATAGAAAGGGCAAAATGATATTTGTGCACAGCTCCCTTCTGAATCAGGTGTGGGGCATCCTCACAGCCAGCAGTGTAAGGATGCTTTATAAATCCTTATCTGTCTAGCATATATAAAACAGTTTCTAAAAATTCTTATATTTGCTTGAGATTTATAGAAAATTATTAGATATGTACAGGCAAAACAATGATTAGTATAGTGAAGCAAAATAGCATAAAATAGCAGGATCTTATTTTTGAAGGCTCACAAATACTTCGCTGTATCTTTATGCCAATGTTTATGAGTTTATCCGTGGGGAGACAATAAGGTTGTTTCCATATCTTAACTTTTATGAATAATACTATAAGCAGTATGACAGTGCTGCTTTATTTTTCCAAAAGTTTATTTATTTTTATTTTGTCAAATACATATTTGTGTGAGGATGTTGGATCCCCTGGAACTGGAGTTACAGACAGTTGTAAGCCATGTGGGTTCTGGGAATTGAACTGAGTGCTCTGGCAGTGCAGCCAGTGCTCTGAACTGTTAAGCCATCTCTCCAGCCCCCAGATAGCCTTTTTCTTTTTCTTTTTTAAAGAATTTGTTTTACTTATTTTTTGAGACTTACGTAAAGTGTTTTTTATCGTCTCATTCCCCTGCCCACGTTCTTCCTTGATCTCCCACCCCCTACTCACCTAATTCCAAGTTTTCTATCTTTAAAAAAACAAGCAAACAAAAACCGTAAGATCCAGTTTGTATCTGCTGACTGTTCCGAGGTCTGGAACTTGCCTTGGAATGTGATCAAGATATCAGGTGTCGCCCAATTGAAGAAAACTGACTGTTCCTTACTCAGCAACAGTCAAATGTCAGTAGCTCCTTGGCTAGATAGAGGTGGGGTTTCATGTTCACCCCACTTTTCCTCCATGCTGGGAATTTGTCTGTCTTGAGCTAAAGCAGTACTTATGGGCACAATCATAGTCTCTATGAATGAGTTCATGAATGCATCACCCTGTTGTGTCTGGAAAACACAGTTCCCTTGAGAGCATCAAGCACCTTGGGTTCTTACAATCCTTCATGCTCTCCTTCTGCATAGATCCCTGAGCCCCGAGGGGAAGGCGTGGTAGAGAATCCATTTAGGATTGAGGGTTTCCAAGTCTCTTAGTTTTAAGAATTCATATATCTTAATGAGAGTGTTGTTTTATCTGCCTTGGGTGTACATCCAGGATTTTGGGGTCATATAGTAGTTGTATTTTTAATTTTCTTAGAAGCTTCCACAGTATTTTCCATAGTGGTGGTTCCTGTCCGTGATCCTGCAATAGCTGACAAGATTCCTTTCTCAATAACCTAACCAACATTTACCTCCTGGGTGTTTGGTTAGTTCTCTAACAGGTGCAGTATTATAACCACTAGTCATTATAATTTTTATTTATCAGAGGGTTATTAATGTTTTCATATATGTATGATACATTCTTATGACATCATTGAAGAAATGTCTGTTCAGATTCTTCATTCGTTTTTTAAATTTCATTATTTGTTTTACTATTAGTGAGTTCTAAGAACAGTTTAGATGTTGTGGCTACGGACGTCTAACCTGACACATAGTTTGCAGAAATGCCAATTCATTGTGTTTCTCTTGCTGTGTAGAAGCTATTTCATGTGCTGTAGTCCCCAAACGGAAATTTTGGTCAGCTGTTCAACCGTCACTGTTGAGGCAAATATCTAGGAGTATTTCCCTACGTCCCCCTCTGAACACTTTATGATTTCAGAGGTTACATTTGTGCTTTTTGTCCATTTTGATTAACTTTATGTATTTTTAAGGGAAGTATGCAGCTTCATCTTTTTATATGTGAAAGTTTGGTTTTCCCAAGTCTGTTTTATTGAAGAGACTGGCCTTTTTATTTTGCTCTGTTAGTGGTCTCATGAAAGTTAGCTGATGATACATGAAACTTTCTAGGCTCACCTTTTTGTTCAATTGGTCAATATTTCTGTTGTATGTCACTAACGTACTGTTTTGGTTGTGTCTGTTTTGATTACAGTAGCTTTATTTTTGTAATTTAGATCAGGAAGTGTGATACCTTGGATTTTGTAGAGCAAAATTAATATTTGTCTTTTCCCTACTGTGAAGAATGCCTTTAGGATTCTGATAGGAGCTGTACTGTATTGGCTTTGTGTAGCATGGACGTTAAAGTGACATTAATTCTCCTAATCCATGAACAAGGATAGATCTTAATTTATTGTTTTTAATCTTTAAATATTGTTTAACAGATAGTTATATAAGAATATCTCACATTTTAGTTAAAGGAATCTTTTATGTCATTATGAAATGGGACATTGAGATCAGTTGATTTAGGTCCATAAAATAGGATTGGAGACAATAAAGATCAAAAAGGTAAGAGATCTGTATTTTATATGAACTCTTCCGATTCTTATAATTTGTGTGTGTGTTTGTACATGCATTCACATGAATGCCATAGTGCACAGCACACATAAAAATCAAGGGTCAATTTTTGACAGCCAGTTCTCTTCCACCACCTTGTGAGACAAAGCAACAGAACTTGGGGCATCAAGCTTAGTGATGAGTACCTTACCCTTTGAGCTACCTCGTCTACGCTTCCAATTCTTTAAATGCCAATTGGACTCTTTGTGTACATTGCTGGGTTTTGACCTTTGGAAAAGGGTTAAAAGTAAACACCCAAAGAACAAAACGAGATGCTTTTGAAGAAAGAAGATGATGTTATTGGTGGTTGTAATCACAGTGTGCTGAGCAGTTAGTGGTGATCACCTGAGAATCGCTAAGTGAGCCTAAGCCGTAATGTGATTTTAAGTTGCTGCGTTGTTGTTACTAAATGATTATTGAAGAACCAGAAGGTGAGTTTTGGGACCAGCCACAAACAGTTGGCTAAGTGTATAGTTCCAGGCAGGAATTCCTCCTCCTGAATGGGCTTTAAGTCCAGCTAGGTAGCTATTGGTTACCCTAGCATGCAGGTCACTATTGCATCATCTGGAAAATCTTGCCATGCTGTTCATTATTGGGGATTGTAGGTATTACAGATAGATAGCACTATTAATTGCTTTTCTCTGTAGGCAGCTTGCATAGCTCCTTCTAATACGTTGAGAGCCTGTCCACTCTGCCTTTTAGAGCAAAATGTCTTGAAGTAATTAATATATAGACTGCCTGTCTCCAATTTCCCCCTATTTTCCCTGAACCTCATCCAAACAGGTGCTAGCTTTACTATTTGCTAAAACTTCCCTGTCGTCAGTGATTTCCACATTGCTAAATCTGAGGATGATCAGTTACTTGTCCTCAATTTACTTACCCTATCAACACCTTCTGACCCAATAAAACACTCATTCCTCTTTCAAATCCTTTGCTGGGATTCTGCTGTTTCTGTCTACATCACTGGCTACTTCTTTGTTTCCTTTATCATCAGCTTCTCAATACTAGGGTGAGCAGAGCTCAGGCTACATGTGCTACATGTGTTTCCCTGGTGGCCTCATTGCTCAACTGCTATCTCTATGATGACAGTTACAAAAAATAAGGATCTCCAAGGTGATATCTCTCATATGTATCTAGCTTTTACACTCAACAGTTTGCTAGGAGTTTTTACCGGACAACTGTTCAATGGCTCATTCAGCCTTAGTTTCAGCATTATTAAACAGCAACGATAAAATTATTGTTCTAAACTGAGTATTCTCTTTACAGCTTAAAGTCAACTTTATTCTATCAACTATTTTGGAGTAATACTTTGTTGTTGTTGTTTTTTTCCCACATACTTCACATCCAGTCATCCAGCAAATCCTTTTGGCTCTATCGTGTGATATATTCAGAGTTTGACCACTTCTTACCATCTTTACTGGCATGAGTGACTTGCCACCTCCCTACACGCACATCAACTCTTGCATGAATTATTACACCGTCTACTTAGCTGGTCTCTCTGCTCCTTCTCATGTCTACAATGGACCACTTATCCAGATCCTTTATAAACATAGATCATATCTTTTTGTTCAAAACCTTTTGCTGGCTTTATCTTACCTACAACAACAGACATGCCTCAGAGTGATCTGCAATATTCTCTGTCTTCTCTTTAGATAGAGCCCTCGATGCCTGCCATTTGTCTTAGTATGGCTTCAATCACAATGACTTTAACTTGAACCTGCTTTAAGACTCATACCCTGGTTCCTTTGTTTTAGCCTTCATGATCGCCACAAAGCTTAAGATTCTGTGTTTGCATATTCAATAACATTGCCTTCTAAACAGGACAGTCTCTTCAGCAGGAATACTTTCTTCCTTCTAAAATAAATAGTCTGGTTAAAACCCATTCTCTCTGAAGTGGAGATTAAGGTATCCAGATACAGTGCAGTTTGAAGCAGGAGAGGTAAATAGGTACACTCAGTCTCTTGAAGTATATGGTCTTAGTATGAAATAAAGCTCTAGCCTGCAGAATGACATGGTCAGAATACATTTTGAAAAATTCACTCTTTTCATGGTGTGGAGGGTTATATAAGGATAGTATTTGGATGTGTAGAAGGTGAGAAAATAATTAGTAAATGGTAACAACAGTGTAAACAAGGCTTGATCACAGCCTACTCCAAGAATGTGGTACTTAGGGTGGGAATGGACAGGAGTGCTTCAGGTGAAGTTAGATATGCAGGAGCCATTTAGAATTAGATGGCAAATATAAGAAGAAATGGAGGCCTCTGAGATACACATGGATGACTTGCTAGGGCTTCTAGATATATAATGGTTATATATTCACTAAGATTGCTAACATAAAGGGAACAAGCTTTGGAACTGGACAAGTTATTGAGTTATGACTTGGATATATTGCTTTTGATGTACCCATAGGACAGCCCGGGGAAGTAGTTCAGTAGTATGGGAAGGGTGGTAGTGTATTGCATAAGTTCATTGTTTAGCACCAGAAAGTCTGTTACTCAAGTCTCAGAGCCAAGCAAGAGTTCCAAAGGATCAAGCACATGAACGGCGACTCCATAGTGAAACTGTTGACAGCTGTGGCCTGAGAAAATTCCTTCCTTTCTCCTTGCTTTCCTCCCGGACCCTGAAGGACGGGACTGCACATGCTTATGACACCACTTTCTAAACAAGTTTCTTATGAAGATCTAAATATAGACTTTCTTAGCCGTGACTTTCAACTTGATCCTGTAAAACTTTCCTTTCCTTACTAGCCAAGTGTCTTAGAAACACACTCTGCACTCCTTAAAGCCTCCTGTCCACAGCTCAGTTTCCCAATAAAATTCTCGCTTTCATCGCAAAGTCATTCTAGCCACAGGTGGCTGCCCCACCCCCAAATCGAGAGAACATTTTTATTCTCAACTGATTTAAGTCTTCTATAATATTTGATAATCGTGTCCATACGTACGTGCACACATGTATACACACAGGTACATGAACATATGACTGTGTGGGTTGCACATGTGTGTTCAGTGAGACAGAATCATGCCAGAAAGGGAACAACTGAAAGGCCAGAAAGAAATGGCCTCTCATGAGATGCCACACTCTGGAGCTCCTACAGAGACACGCATTTCAAACAGAGTTGCATTTCTCCTGAAAGCTTGACTGTATTCCTTTGGGTGTAGGGCTGCACTTTGAGTGGAGAAAAAAATTCTTTTCTCTTTCTTTCTTTCTTTCTTTCTTTCTTTCTTTCTTTCTTTCTTTCTTTCTTTCCTTTCTCTCTCTCTCTCTCTCTCTCTCTTTCTTTCTTTATTCATTCCTTCTTTCCTTTCTTTATCTTTTCATTTTTTTTTTTTGTTGCTGTTTTTGTTTTAATCGAAGACAGGATTCCTCTGCGGAGCCTTGGCTTTCCTAGAACTCACTCTGTAGACCAGCCTGGCCTTGAACTCATAAAAAGAGCTGCCTACCTCTGCTTCCCAAGTGTTGGGATTAAGGATGTGAGCCACCACAGCCCAGTCTCAATAAGGCTTTATATACCACATTCTCCTGATATCTTAGAACCTTCAAAATGTTATCAGTACAATCAAAACAAAAGAAACTCCAACTTTATCTTCAGAAGTATAGGGCATGGATAAGTAGTAAATATAAACAAATATGTAATGACCACTGAAAATCAACCAAGCTCTCTTAGAATTCCTGTAGAAGGAAGCTGAAAAGGATGCTAAGAGATTCTGGAAATGATGGTTATTGAAGGAGTGCAACAGCATGCACAGATTTTGAAAAGAAGCTGTTCATTTTCTGGTGGAAAAAGTATGGCTTCCTCACTACTGTGGGTGGGGAGACTTGGTGGGAGAGTTGGGTAGGCCTAAGGATAAAGAGGTAGCAGCATTGTACAAATGGTATGTGCAGTACCTTGTTGGCGGGAGACAGTTGATCTGTGTCAGAGTTCAAAAGGTGGCTGGGACAACTGGACACCTTCTGCCCTCCTGTAACTTTCCTAAACTCATAGACACTCAGATCATTCAATGGCAGACAATCTTTTCTGACACGTAGAATACCGGCCTAAGGATGCTAAGAATAACATGGAGAGCTACATTAAAAGTATCAGAAATAGTCATCCAAAAAGTTGCAGTAAACCTTTTCAAGAAACTATGCAACGTGAAATTAAATATAAATACCTCTATGAAAGAAGAATGATGAGCCTGAAGCAGATATGAGAATCCATGGAAGAAATGACAAAGTGCTGGCTTATTAAAGGAAAAATAGCTGGAGAAAGGAAGGGGGGCAGAAAAGTGGGGAAGAAAGAGATTACTGTACCATGAATTACAACAATCTGACTGCATCACATGGAAAACACTAGAATATAGTTAGATGGTGAGACAGAGAATCAGTATGCAAACATATCACGTACACATTTGACAAAAATCCGAAGATACAATGGAAGACAGGAAGCATTTGTAATAGCAGTACTGAGGATAAGATACCTGTGAAAAAGGCTAGCCAATATAGGTCCCCAAACTAAACTAAGACCATCCCGTGCTTCAGAAGAAATAAATACAGCGGAACAAAGAAAAGATAAATGCTATTCTTACCTGGAAGGGTTTCATGCCTCGGATTCCCCTCTACACCAAGTTTAGTTCTATACCAGTAAAATGTCAACTATTTCCTAGTTTAAGTGCCCTGGTTATAAAAGCCATGAGAAAAATCAAACAATCCAAACTAGCCGGAGAGGAAGAGACAGTGGCACACACCTGACAACACCGTCCTGTGAAAATGGAAGGGAGAGAATTGCCCAGCACAGACCCTTCCTGACTCAACACAACCACAGTGACCACAACACAGCCCTGTGGAAATGGAAGAGGGAGAATTGCCCAGCACAGACCCTTCCTGACTCAACACAACCACAGTGACCAAAAAGGAAAAAGAGCAAGAGAAAACAGCTTGGTCAGAGAAACATTTGAAAAAGAAAATGTTCCGTTATTGAACATTACTAAATTTACATGCATTGGCAAATACAGCTTCATGCATAGAAAATGGTCACCCTATATGAAAATATTCTCAAGATGGTCCTCTCAAATAAGTAGGGGAAAACAGAGTTTCAAAGGATGCCCATGGATTCATACAGAAGTTGAGTGTACGCTGATGATTTCAGATGCCAGGGGTAGGTGTGTCTGGAAAGAGGGCGGGGCTGTTGTGCATTGGGTAGGAAGCTACTCAAGGTAGGAACCAGAAGTTCTGGTGTGGGATCTCATAGACAGGAGGCTGTAGAAAGCCACGATATGCATTTCCAGATGCTGGAGCAGCCGAAAAATGATAAAAAAAAAATACCTTGGATGCATATATGACTGAAAGACTAAATTGAGAAGTATTATATTAAATAATTAAAAGAAGTTTGCTAGGTTCACCATAAAGTGTTGATAAATTGTTGCAAAGAAAGATATATTTACCTGGACTTCTGCAGTATACCATGGGCATGTGTTTTGAAACATTACATGGCACCTTTTCACTTTCTTTATGATTTTGTGTTTCAGTTAAAAAGAAATTATACATATATAGGTATATATATATGGATATATATATATATATTTATTTATTTAAAAGTTATGGAATCATTGGGAGGTGTTGGAAGTTAGATTTATTTTTTTAACTGTACAGCAGAATATAGTATAAATAGATCAAAGACTTATCTGTAAAATATAAAAACCATAACCACACTAGAAGAGAAAACCTCTTTATAAATAAGGAGTGAGATTATCTTTCAAAATTCAGAAGCTGTAAAAAAAATGGTAAATTCTGTTACACATGTAAAAATATCTATGTGGGAAGAGAAAACTATCATTAAAGCCAAAAGGCAACACACTTGAGAGCATGCATCTAACTAATTAAAAGAGAACAAGCTCTCATAAGACATACAGAGCCAACAGAAACTGATGAGGAAAAGGCCAACTTCCCAGCAGAAAATTGGACAAAAATATGAATAATGAGTTCATTGGGAAAGAATTACGTGTGACTCCTAAACACATGAGCAATGTTCACTATTACTCAGGAAAGCAAGTGATATTAAAAATTACATGCAATTATCATTCTTCCAATCAGAGTAACCCAAACCCACACAATGTTTTCCTTGACCTCTGCCTCTCTGAGAAACCTGTGGGAAAACCAGGACACTCCTGCCCTGTCCCTGTGATGCTAGCAAGATCATGATGAAAGGCGATCTGGCAACGTTTGTCAAACTTAACACATATATCCTTGAAATTCCTCTTCTGGGAAATTATCCAAGGGCTTCAAATGATGTTTGTACAAAGTTATACATTACAATGTCTTTCTGCAGATGGTGGAGGACTGAGAACAAACTAAATCTATCAGAGGAGGCTGATCCAGTCACCACCTCGTCAACCAAATCGACAGTCTCAGTAGTACAGAAAGGGTAACTTTAAGAAGCACCGTGATATTCATAGTGAAAAAGCTCACTGTATACAGTGTGTCTTACACTAAAGGAACAGAAAGTAAGCACACATGTTCGAATATGGGACACCTTTATAGATGAAGCCATGGAGCTTCAGGAAGGTGGGACAAAACGCTAATCATAGAGTCTGTAGCAGCAGACACCGATTAGCTAACTTCATGCCAATCTGCCTTTCTCTCAGCACTAACCTCCATGCCTCAGCTCAGGCCATGTGAAGATCACGAAAGCATATGCCAGTCTCTCCTTTATTCCCTCATCAAAAAGCAAGAATAAGACATACACTAAACAAATGTTTGTTTAATAAATGAATGGTCTGTGCGAAGCAAGATTTCACTGGGTAGCTTATATATGAGAGATGGTATGATATATATATTTCCTTAGATTATAGCACCTTATTAAAGGTTATATCAAATTAAAGTAACAGATATGAAATGATAGTTGATTCTCACCTTATGCTATAAGGCCTAATATTTCATCAGTCCTTGTAAAATAATAATAATAATGACAAAGATGATAATAATGATAGTAATAACATTTTGACCCTGGTAGCAAAGGCTGTCAGACACTAAAGTATGATTCAACACCCTGCATTATATTTTACATGTTCACTCTGTATTTTCTAGGCCTGTCTTGGGTTGAGTTAGGCCTGCCCTACTCGATAGCTTTGTGATCGTGGGTATGTCACTTAACATCTCCCTGTTTGAGCACTCTGTCCAAATGGGAGACCCAAGAATACACCTCGGACAGTATCACTGTAAAGATTAAATGAGGCACAGGATGTAACGCTGTTGGGACAGCTCGTCTCAATTGGCTTCTGTAACAGGACACACCAGGGAGGTTTTCAATGGGCAGTCATATAGGGAGACTGTGTGTCCTATTCTTTCCACCTTTATCTGCCTCCTGGCCTTGAGTAAGCACTGCAGGCCAGCTCTCCGTAGGACGGCTAACTAGCCTGCAGTTCTGGCTTCAAAGACTTGCAAGCTGCCTGGACAAACAATTGGAAATTCACTATTTTAAGATTTAGGACACAGGACAAAAGTCTGAGTTATGTTAATTCCGAGCCCTCTGACTGACTTATCTGCTGCCAGCCCTCCCCACCTTGAGCAGAGATTAGAGCTTACTCAAAAAGTCAGAGGAAGCTGTGGTTGGGAGGTATCTTTGTTTCACATCTGCCAGTCATTTAACATCACTCAGACCCATGGGGGACAAGAGAGGCTGCCTGAGAGCTAACTTTAAGCTGTTAAGGGTCTAAACACAGGTTGAAAGGGACAGATAACAGCTTCCTGCCTGGGAGAGATTGCTGAATCTTGGATTTACTAACTCTTATTCTTTTGGTGAGAACTATTCTTTCCTACCACCCAGGTCCAGGGAGGAATTTTTGTACTCAGTTAGGATGTTTTATGTCCTGGTAAATTATTTCTTCAAAAAGAACATTTACCTCTTCAAAAACCAGGGAATATTTAACCTTTATCCTATCTTCTTTTACATAAGTAAACAAAAGGCTTTCCTAGTAAATATTGAATAAAGAATTCCCAAAGGAGCCTGACTTCTAAAGTCAGTAAGAATCTTCTCATGGCCACATGTATGTGACTACAAGGATTTCACAAGGTATATCCATAGCCAAACATCTTTTTATACAAACATCTTTAACTTTGATTCATCTCTTACATTACATCCCCTGCATAGTTTCTCCTCCACCATACCTCCCTCTCCTCCAGATCAACTCCTCCTCTGTTTTCCTTCAAGGAAAAAAAAAAAAGAATCAAAACAACTGGCCTTTCAGGGATATCCACTGGACATGGCGTGGCAGAACATGATGCAATAAGATTAAGCACAAGCTCTCATAGCACAGCTGGTGTGTGGCAACTCAGTAGGAGGAAAAGGGTCCCAAGTGCAGGCAAAAGAGTCAGAGCCCCTTCTCCCACTGTTAGGAGCCCCACAAGAACATCAAGCTACACAACCATAAGGCACGTGCAGAGTTCATACTCATACTGGGTATGTGTTTGCTGCTTCAGTCTCTGTGATCTGCTCTTCTGTGGGCCATGTTCTCCTGGAGGCCTTTATGGTCTCTGGCTCCTACAACCTTCCTTTCCCCCTTTCCCCTAGTATTTGGCTATGGGTCTCTGCATCTGCTCACAACAGTTGCTGGATGGTGGCTCTCTGATGATGCTTGGGCTAGATTCTGATCTATGAGTATAACAGAATATCATTAGGAATCATTCCAATGACTTTATTTGCTTGTCTGTTGAAGTTCTGTCTTGTTCTGTTCTGGGTTTCCAGGCTGTCCTGCCTGTGGTTCCTGGCCCTTCAAACAGTGTCAGGCATGGATTCCCTCTCCTGGCCTAGGTGTCAAGTTGGATTAGTCATGGGTTGGACACTCCCAGAAGTTCTTTGCCACCATTGTCTCAGGCAAATCATCTTTTAGGGAGTATCACCCTTAATCAAAGGTAGAGGTCATAATTTGAGAAAGCAGGTTGAAGGACACTTGTTATGTTAATTTCTTATAAACGGCTGTGAACAGAGTATCTAAGTAACAATTTAAGGTGGAATGAGATGTATTGTGTTCATGGATTCTGGGAGGAGGTGTCTGAACTCTATCCAGAGGCAAGTGTGGCAGTGCAGGAGAGTTTACATTATGGTAGACAGGAAATAGAGAAAAAAGAATGAAGGAGAGTCCAGAGGGAGATACAGCCATCAGGACACAGCCCCACTGATCTGCTTCCTCCCACGAGTTCTCATCTCCCACTTTTAACGGTTTCCAATAATGTCATAATATTATGAATCCATCAGAGTATTGACCCATTCTTCAGGCCAAAGCCATCATGGTCTTGTCTCTGGAGAAGGCAGTCATAGACACACCAACTGGTGGGCTTTATCTTTCGACTAGATGATCATTCATCCAATCGACTCAACAATCCTGATTAACCATTGCTCTTTGACTCCCTGACATGTGTCTGAATCTTTGATTGGAAGGTCAAGTTATAGTGGTAAAGTGTGTTCTCCAAACTCCATAAAAGTGAAAGGGAGAAATCAAGAGGCAAGTACATTGATCACCTTAGGATGCCAAGGTAAATACAGGAACAAATATAAAACTAGACCCAATGTAGGCAACCATCAAGATTTGACAAGCGTATGGAAGTAGTTGAGAGAACACAATCAAGAGCTCAAACAGCTGATCCAAACTCCATCTTTATGGGGCCCTAGTGGCTCATAGATTAGCCCCTTACAATGGCTTCACCTGGGAACTTGTTGAAAGTGTAGACTCTCAAGCCTCAGACTTACTGATCCAAAATCTGCATGTAATAAGTTCACAGATGGTTTTAATATACCTTCCCATTTGAGAAGCATTGATCTACTTAGCAGACAGACTGGGAGTGACTCCCTTTATGTAACATCCTCTGTTTCACTGTGAGTGGGTCTTGGGTCTTGTTTCTGTCCAACAGAATATGGCAAGAGTGGAGAAACTTTGCAGATGAATTTAATTTCTCAATTTTCAATTAAAGGGCACACACATAGTATCAGCATGACTTGATTAGGTAAATGGAACTTAGAAGGGAGACTGGACCTTTCATGATAGACTCTTCAGCTTGATGAAATAAATGGTTCTTGTGAAGGAAAAGCCTTTGAAGATGTGTGTTGGTAGGATCCACCCAGCAGCCAGCAGCAAGAAGGACCCTTTATAGAGCAGTCAGTAGCCAGCAGTCAGCAGCAAGCAACAAGCAGGGCCCTTCATCCTGTAGATGCAAAGGTTGGTTTTGGTCTGTGACCTGATTAAGGCTGGGCTCACACTCTTCCTTAGTTCAGCCTCCAGAGATCAACAGTTAAAGATGACCTGGATTCCTGGTCTACAGAAACTGTAAGTTAATGTGTCTTATTTTAAACCGTTAATGTTTCAGTAACAGAAATCTCGTGCATTTAGGACAATTTACCTTCTCTCTAACTTAGGTTTATCTAAAAGTTAAAAGGATATGAACATAATATTAACTAACCATGGTGATACTATGCATATTAATAACTAATGTTCATAAAGGATTTAAAATTGTGCTTAGTACCACATAGTACATAGTAGTTGCTCAGTTAGTTGTATTATGATATTTACCAGGTAGAATGGATCACATGATTTATAACTCTCAGCCATTTAAAAACTGCTCTATCATGGAGCTGAACCAGTGTAGACATCATAAATCAATGTCAAGGACACACATGCTGAATTTACATAGATGATCTTCCAGGAGATGAATACTAAGTGTGTCTCATGAATTTGCTTCTGTGTAACGTGGGCTAGATCAGTGCCATCTCTTGTGTCGCGTTCATTCACCAGTAGGAATCTATCTACTTAAAATGGGAAAATGACCGCCTTTAAGTAAAGTAGGTAAAGTATGAGGGTATGGTTTGTCCACGCCATGACTCTGGGTATCTGTGGTTTAGAGATTCAGTATCGTTTTCAAGCCTGGATTCTCACTGCACCATGAGTTCTTGATGTGAGACAGACTCCGCAGAGGGTAGAATGGATAAAACATACATTTCTCACCATTACTTCAACTCATACTTCTTTTTTCTCTGTCTGCCTCTCTGAAACTGCCAATCAATGAATCATCCAGGTTCTTCATTGTGACAGAAACTTCGGGAACTGGTCAAAGAGTCCTGATTATAACTTCCCCGGCAGGCACAAACAAATCAAAAGCAACATCAGCTCTCTGAGCCTTTGGATGGCACCATTGCTGCCATACTGACAATGAAATTAGAATATGAGATGAACTCTAGTCTTGCCTCTGTCAATTGCCTTTGTCTTCTCCTGAACTGTCACATGCCACACAGTGCCAAGCACTTATTTTCTTGGAGCATCCTGCCACCTCTATTAGTGCCTGCATCACCTTCATATTGGAGTGGCTTGCATGTCAGATTTAGGATTCTCTTTAGATGTGTTTAGTTAAAACATTCTTTCAGGTTACTTGTATTTGCAAGTCCCTTGCTGCTATGTTCTATGTTTTAAAGTTCAATGTTCTTTCAGGGGTGCTTTTGAAAAAAAAGATTTATTTTATCTTTTTTTTTTTTCTGTGTATGTCTGTGCAAATGTAGGCCAAATAGGAGTGCAGTAGCCACAGAGATGGGAAGAGGGCATTAGATTTCCTACAGGCAATTGTGAGCCACCTGATTTGGCTGCTAGAAACCAAACTCAGGTCCTCTGGAAGAGCAACAAGAGTGCTTACCCATCGAGTCATGTCTGCAACTCTATCAGGTAGACTTTTCTTACTCTACCAAGGACTTGCACATTCTGTCCCTGGCAACTGAACAATCTTGAGTCACCTTGTAGTTGAACTTTCATGAACTTTGCTACACAATCAAATCCCCATGACCTTCTGCCTCCTAAGTGTTTTCTACAGCACTTAGGAAAGAAATAAAGAAGCCATCTTATTTCAACCAGTTCGTGTTTTACTTTTTACATTCCTTCCTTTATCAATTAAAGGTTTAGGTTTTGTTGCTATTGTAAATGTGCTATTCTCGTCTTAGCCCATTGGGGAGGTGTCAGGAGTCATGAAAGGTATGAAAGTTGAACCATATATTCATGTTAATATGATAAAGTATCTGTGTATTTTCTTATTAATCAGTTTAACATGACAATCTTGATTTAATGTGTCTCAAGTAATGTACAGGAATCTGCATACAGGTATTATTGACTGTTTATTCTTTTTGTATTACAAGTCTCTCGATTTCTAATATGCTCTGCTTCTACATGGCCACTACAGTTAGCTACTTTTATTGCAGCAGTATTCAATATATCTATAGAGAATACATGTACCTACTTTTATTTTAAATTACAATACAATTACACTTTTTCCTGCCCTTCATCCAACCCCTCCCATGTAACCCTCACTCCCTTGCTCTCTCTCTCTCAAACCTATGGCCTCTGGTCTCCTTTTCTTTAATTGTCATTACATTTGCATATGCAAATAAATCTGCTAAATCTATATCATGTAACTTTTAGGTATATGACTTAAAATTTCAAGCCTGACCGCATAGTGTTTGACAACCAATTAGAAGGTTATTCTCTGGGGAGATATGTTTTCTCCTGTGCTCAGTATTCCTTGCTGACTATAATTTTTGTCTAGGATAGGATCCTGATGAGATTTCCCCCTCCTTGTTAACATGCCTCCAGATGTTGTCCTTGTTCAGGTCTTATTTAGGCAGCCATATTTGGTAAGACGTCATGGGTGTAGCTTGCCTGGCATTTTCTAGGAAATGCAATCTCATAGCAAACATCCCTTTTCTCTGGTTTTTACAATCGTTCCACCTCCTCTTTCACGTTTCCTGAGCCTTGGTTTGCAGGAGTGGACAAAACAGTGTAGTAATAGGAGCGGCGGGCTACGTTCCTGGCACCTGGCCGCCCGCATGGCTAGCTTTACCCGAAATAATTACATGGAAACTGTATTCTTTTGAACACTGCCTGGCCCATTTGTTCCAGCCTCTTATTGGCTAGCTCTTACATATTGATCTAACCCATTTCTAATGTTCTGTGTAGCACCACGAGCTAGTGGCTTACCAGGGAGGATCTTAACCTGTGTCTGTGTCTGGCGGGAGAATCATGGTGACTCACTGACTTGGCTTCTTTCTCCCAGCATTCTGTTCTATTTACTCCGCCTACCTAATTTTCTGTCCTATTAAAGGGCCAAGCAGTTTTCTTTATTAGTTAACCAATGAAAGCAACAGATAAGATACAAGACCCACCTCCATCAAACCAGCATGATTCCTAACCACATTCTAAAAATTTACCCCTTTACCCCACTAAAAAATGTAATTCTCACCCCCTTAACAAAGGAACTTCCTTTGCATTACAGAAAACCACACCACTGAAAATACAAAGACAGATAGTAATTTATCACATTAACATGAATACATGGTTTAATTTTATAGCTTTCATGACTCTTGACACCTCCCCAGTGGGTTAAGGTGAGAACAGCACATTTACAGTAGCAACAAAGCCTAAACCTTTAATTGGCAAAGGAAGGAATGTAAAAAAGCAAAGTATAAACTCATTGAAAGGAATTGGCTTCTTCATTTCTTTCTTAAGTGCTGTGAGTGTGTGGTACTTAGTACCAACTGATCATTCTGCAACACAACTATAGAGTTTATTTTTAACATGTTCGAAAGTATTTGCTTCGCAGATTGTAAAATAAATGGTACTATGTAAGCATTCCTTTAGAACATTATTAAGGGTAAACAAAACTAAATAATACCCATGTATGTGTGCTGGATAGTTTCTTGTCAATTTGACACAAGCTAAAGTTGTCAGAGAGGAAGGAGGTTCAGTTAGGAAAACACCTTTATAAGATTGAGCTGTAGGCAAGCCTGTAGGGCATTTTCTTGATTTGCAATTGATATGGGAGGGCCCAGCCCCTGGTGGTTGGTGCCATCCATGGATTGGTGGTCCTGGGTTCTATGAGAAAGTAGACTGAGCAAGCCATGGGAACAAGTCAGTAAACAGCACCCACCCATACCCTCTGCATCAACTCCTGCTTCCAAGTTCCTGCCCTGCTTGAGTTCCTGCCCTTACTGCTTTTGACAACGAACTGTTATATGGAGTGAAATAAGCCTTTTTCTCCCCCCAGTGGCTTTTTGTTATTGATACTTCTTCACAATAATAGTAACTTCTAAAACCACGTGCAATACTAATAAGATTGATAAAAATATTAAAAGGTACGACATTTTAAAAATCTGAATCCAGATTAAGTAATATGTATGCATTATGAATGGATTATGTTAGGAAAGTTAAAAGACAAAATTATTTTAGAATATTTTTAAAATTAATAATACTAGAAAACAATACTCTTTTTGCTGTCAGTTTTTCCTTCTAAAAGTTTCCATAATCACTCTTTACACTGATGTCTGGACTGAGGATGGGAAATATTATATAAGAAAGACTAAGACCCATGAGAATAACTAAATCATAAAAGAAATATTGCAATGGTACAAAAATTGAGATATTTGTTTTCTTGCTTAAACTTGTAACAATTGTGCAGGCTTCACAGACTCAGCAGGAAATGTGAGGAAATATCTACGTATGAGTAAACCACACTGATGCCCAACACTCTAACCTGCTTACGGACATCTGGATGTCCCAGATCCAGAAGCTAAAGGTTAGCACCTAGTGCATAGCAACCCCTCCAGGGCCAAGCTGGGACTCTGCTCACGCTGTCCTCACGCTTCAGGGTTGAATGTCCTAGTGGATAGAGCTGTTGAGTAAGTCACAGTGATGCTGGAGAGGCTTTGGTGACTCGTGTGACCTGCGGGCGTATTACAAAGGATTACGATGTGTTTTCTGTGAAAATTTTCTATTGTTTCCCTGTTTTCGTTTTAGCCTACTCAAACATCAGTTAATCTACTTCTGCTCTGTAAATTTCCAGCCTGGAGAGCTATTTGGTTTGGAAACCTGAATACCTCATTTGCTCTGCTAAAAAAAACCCTCTTGCTGAGACAGGAGACAGAGCTAGGCAGGAAGCGGAGTACTTAGGTATGCTTTAAATCAGTAATTGGAGGAGATCAGAAATATTATCAGAACAGCTTTCCAAAAATGCAAGCATTTGCTCCTGTAACCACAGATCTTACTGGGTGTCCCACAATGACTTAAGAAACAAGGGGGAAAAGAAGAGCCTTTGACTGGCGTATACATAGTCTATAAACTGAGTTAGATAACCCTCTTGAGTCCTTTCTTTTCAGATAGAAGACGAGGAACCAATGTTTAAACCATTTGTCAATGATTCCTTCTCCCTGCCCCTTCTTACAAAGACATGACAGGGTGGCAGTCACATTTCAGCTGGAGACGTCTCTCTTCCTTCCCATCTTGTCGGAATGCTCCACTGTCATGGACCTCAATAGGAAAGAATATTGTGGACTGTTGCAGTCTTGTCCTATTGCGTTGAAGAAGCACCGTGACCATGTGACCAAGTGACCAAAGCAATTCTAAGCAAAGGAAATAATTTATTGGAGGCTTGCTTCCTGTGTCAGGGGTTTCATCCATCCATTATCAGCATGTCAGGGAGCACGATGGCATCCTGACAGGTGCTGGGGTTGAGAGCTACATCCTGCTCCCTCGGCAGAGGTAGAGGGAGACACAATTGGCTAGGTGTGGGCTTAGGAAACCTCAAAGTTCACTGCCAGTGACACACTTTCTTCAACAAGGCCACACCTACCCCAAGAAGGCCTCACCTCCTAGTCCTAATCCTTCTCAAATAGTGCCCTGCCCTGATGACTAAGCGTTTGGATGTGAGCCCATAGGGGCCATTCCTATTCAAACCATCACGAAGACTCAAGTCTAGATGTCAGTGTCCCTAGCACCAGCTGTTCAAAAATGCTACCACAGGACAGCTTACTCTCAACCTGTATTCTCCCTGATGTCACTTGAATATTTCTTCACCAAGAACCAATTGACTCTCATCTCCCTAATCCACATTTTATATGTAAAGCTTTCTGTGTAGAACATTAGCCTTCTCAGGTCCCTGTGGTGAATGCATTGGTGAGCTTTTGTCTTTCTGATACAAAAGCAGATCCCCCAAATTACATCATGAGTTTTGAGGTAACGGTTAGACAGCATCATCTCACCTTCTGCTTGTTAAATTCCCCTACTGGGGTTGACTTTGAAAAACAATTGCTATACTTTAGTCTAAAAATATAGCCAAATAACCTGGCCTTTGTATTCTTCAAAGTACTCTAGGGACAGGCTTGCCTATCAGCTGCCTCTTTTCACACTGAGTGGCAACAGACAAACTGTTATTGCTTACTTTACCAGCGACCAGGTGCTTTGCTCAGCACGCATCTCTGCTGGACCCCGGAGAGGCAGCCCTCTAACTGATATTTAAACATAAGCCAGCATGATGGCTTAGCTAGTGTTCTTGGTGAGCCTCCACCAAATACTTTATGTACATCTAATGTGTCTTAAATGTGTGAAGAACTTGGACTCCACACCTCAGTAGAGCAGGGCTTAAATTCAGTGATGTTTCTGAATGCCTTTGGGGCTCTCAGATTAAACATAAGATGTCCATGAAATATGGAAAGGAAACAGCAGTACACTGAGTATTAAGGAACAAGTCAAGGTATTAGCCAAGGTCAACATGAGACAAGTACTATTGATTAAATTACCATTTTTAATTATGTTGAATGGGAGAACTTTTTACCTAAGGCAGCCAGACATTGACTTAAATAAAACTGGTACAAATGAAAGCCAACAAAAATACATTTTAAAATTATAAACCATCCACTTCTTACATTTTAGTCCCACCTTAGGGTCTAAAGAACAAACATATTTGGAAAGATCTTGATTCTTTATATTGTATTGGAAATTCTGTTTTTCTTCACTGGAACAACTATTTTTAAATTAAACCTGCTTCCTTTATTCTCAGAATTATACCAGACAATCAATTGCTAATAGATCCATGGTTGGTTTGGGGTTGAGTGATGTCCTCATTCATGGCGATAACAACACACCATGTGGAGTCATTTTATTGCCAAGCTCTTAGTCATGAGCCTGGACCCACACCGGATCCCTGTGTGCTCCTGGGGAAAGGACGCTCACATCCCAGGGGACTAAGACTAGGAGGGTTAAGAATATAGCTGGAAGAGCTGTCTGATGAATCAACAAGATGGCATGTGCTTACTTGGTCAGTGCTAGAGAGAGCATGGGCTCTGATCTATTCCATTAATCTGTAATGTTCTGAATAAAATAGGCTTGTCTGGTCCCAATGGGCACGAGTTCTGCAGTCAGGAAGATCTGTCTTTAAACCCCTGCTTAGCCACTTATCCTTGTTAGCCTGTGTGGCTTCAGATAACATCCAGAACGTTGCTTTGCCTAATTTGTAAAATGGGAGCAGGAAGGATGCTCAAAGGTCTGCAGTGGGATATCAGCAACACTCCATGGTTGGCTCTTGGACTTTGAGCCTACGTGCGACTGGCTGGGACATGCGTGCAGCAGTCACACCTGTCTGCTCCTGTACGCATTTCCTCAGCAGCATTTGGGATGCATCCTTCAGAGTTTGTATTTCATTTATATTTTCAAATGCTGGTGTGGTATTTCTGAATACAGCCCTAGGAACTGGGTCATGGCACTATCTAAACTCTCGGTTCACCATTTTCCTTGTATTGTGGGATTAGGAATGAGTTCAGTTTGTATGGTTGGGATCAACTTTCTCCATCTTCCATACCTTTGAAACATTGGTTTAAACCTGAATATCTCCAGTCCCTTCAACAACGAAATTGATGCTTACTGCTTTTTGTTCTAAGATGCCATCAACAGGATAGAAAGAATGGCTCCCAGATTTTACGTTATCTCCCAGGTATCCAGGGGCATTAAGAGGTCTGAGGGTACTTTAAGCTACCTCGGTTCTTCAGTAGACTAGAACTCAGAAAGCTTTGGAAATAAGCAAATGTGCCCCTTTATAGTCAATTCTGATTATCTGCTGGGAAACCCAGTAGTATCTTTTCCAAGAGAGAATGCACAGTGCTTACCATCTCTGCTCTTTTTACCTCCTTGGACATGATGTAATTTCAATTTTGTAAGCCAAAACTTTCACTTGCCCTTGTTCTTCTGAAGGTCATGCAAAACCAGTCTTGGGTTTGCTGAATTCACCGTGAATCTCATGTGCTTTTATTCATTGTGTGAATTTCTTTTATCAAAGGCTTTTAAAGAATTTCAGATACTTCAAAGCTTTCTATTAGTTTATATTATGGCTACTTATGCCCTTTAACACTTTACAGGGAAAGTTTTTAGATTCAGAGAGAATGGAGCTGATGGTATACCTTGTGTGGGCTCCAGATGTCCATCATCCAGTCTCAGCAATTTTAGCCAGTAGTCAAGCTTGTCTTACCTGCCTGTTCCCTACCTTACCATATGTGCCCACTTCCCTCAGTTATCAGGTGACATTAAAATAAATCCCAAACAACAAACCATTTTATGGGTAAGTATTTCAACCAGCCTAAAGTTCAAAAATCTCTCTCGCTATATTTTCAATGTCATAATCAAGACCCAGGAAAATTGCTCACAGTAGTAATAAAAGAGGCTGTAGGCCTGGAAGATCCACAAAACCCTTTGGGAACATAATTAACAGGTAGTGGCTAAGCAGTGAAGTCTGAGAAAGCCCCTCTATTATCACTACTAAGCTGCGTGATGCCCAGTGTGAGTAAGGACACTGAGTATGGATTAAAGAGATGGCGTTGATCACAGTGGCATCTACACACAATTACCACTCTCCTACATCAGACAACCTGGCAATCGAGAGCAGAGGGGTATAGAATTGGCATCTGTCATTCCAGATGTCCGTTCCATTCAAATCCTTGCTGGAAGGGGAGGGAAGGGCAGAGGTCCTTTCGTCATGGAAGGGACATCCTATCTTACCAACTCATTCCTCACTGAGCTTTCCCTCTTGCTAAGGCAGTGCCTGAAGAATAACACACCCAGCTGAAGTCATTATTCCACATGCACACCCAACTGGACTGCTTCTAAGGGTAGGTTCGGGATTGCGGAGCTGACAGGGGGCTGAGAGACCACACTGTGATATGTACCTCCTCATCTGTGGGACTTCTCTGAAGAGAATCGAGACTCCCAGAAGCTTTTTGTGTCTGATGGAAGACAAGGCATAGGGACAGTTACTGCCTGTCCTTGATCAGGTGTGCTGGTGACACCATCCAGCCCATGGTCCCTGAGCAGCTGTGCTGGTGACACCGTCCAGCCCA
>NW_004949117.1:3096163-3100758 GCF_000317375.1 Microtus ochrogaster | reverse complement strand
TGGTGACACCGTCCAGCCCATGGTCCCTGAGCAGCTGTGCTGGTGACACTGTCCAGTCCATGGTCCCTGATCAGCTGTGCTGGTGGCACTGTCCAACCCATGGTCCCTGATCAGCAGCTCTGGTGACACCATATGCCCTGCCATAGCATTTATTCAGAGGACCTAGTGCAGACCCATGCAGGTCCCGTGAGGGATGCAGCAGTCTCTGCGAGTCATTAGGAGCCATGTTTAGTTGGTTCTGTGGGCTATGTTCTCCTGGTGTCCTCCACCCCTTTGAATTCTATAAACCTTCCTCCCCTCTTCTGAGGGGTTCCCTGAGCGCCACCTAATGTTTGGCTATGCATTTCTGCATCTGTTTCTATCAGTTGTTGGGTGAAGACTCTCTGATGACAATTGGGCTAGGCCCCAGTCTATGAGTATAGCAGAATAGCATTAGGAATAATTTCATTGACTTTATTTTTGGTCTGTCAGACTCAACAGATTTTATTAATAGTTTGAAAGAAACATCCCCCAAATCCCACCTGACTTTCTATAGATATTTGAAACTTAGATTAGATCACCTGCCATATTAATTTATGTTACTTTCGTCATGATGAGAGGTTACACGTTTTCTCTAGCCTGAAGTCTTCATTTTCAAATTGGTAACAGTTGAAGTCATATGCTGACTTATTTACAGAATATAAACAACTAGGCTGGCCACTTTGTTTAGCTCCTAAATCACTCTCTATTTTTAGAACATTACTGTATTTGAGAAGAATAGATAACCTTTGGTTTCTTATGCATGTCACAGCCTGAATTTAAGGATATGGTACATCTTGTCGACTGAGTAAAAGAATATGATTGTTTCTATTTGAGACTTCTAAGTGGATAAGGAATTCCATTCAGTATCTTTAAGTTAATTTAGCTGTGTGGAGACCCGCATCCCCTACTTGGTCAGTGACTCTGTGTTGGCCTCCCACCCTTGTCTATGGGCTTGTGTTGTGTAACTTGAAGTCATGTGTGCATGGTTATATATTATAATAGGTCAAACCATGCTCTTACAAGTAAAGCCTTAGAAACTCATTTAGGTTTGCCAGGAGAAACATTTGACTCATGCAAAGGGGTTTGGTATTAAATGTGGAGGCAAACTCATAGAACCTTTCTAAGATTATCTGGATACCTAAATCACTTGGACGTGGGTATTCAGGTCTCTGACTCTGTTTGTTCCATGTCCTGGATTGAAAAGGCCTAGACTTGGTGGGTTCTATTGGTGTATATTTCTCAGCTGAAAACACTGGATTTTTATATCTATAAGTTTCCATGCAAGACATTTCTTAGAAGCAGGATGTGCAAGCCTCCAAAGCAGCCAGGTGCTGTCCAGAGATGTAGACCTCAACATAGAGGAGAAGGTGTTTTGAGAGTTCTTATTGTTTAATTGATTTTTTAGTCTGCCACAGGCCAATGCCTAGATGATGTTTTAATTATTAAATCTCAAAGGTCGCTTCTAGGCAGAAGCCAGAGATATTGCACAGAACCCTACAATACACAGGAGAACACCCCCCACCCCCAACCTCAACAAAAAATTATGCAGCTCAAGTTATCAGTCACAGGAAGGCTGAAAATATCTGGCCTGGGGAACTTTTGTTCTTCTGGCGGTGTTGGAACTCACTGTGTAGACACGGCAATCCTTAAATGTACAGAGATCCACCTGCTTCTCCCGTCCTGGGATTAAAAGCACACGCTACCATGGGAAAGGCGTGGTCTTCACATTTGTTTCTTTTTGCTGCCTTAGGTTCACCCTACGTCTACACAGCATAAAAAATAATGTTAGAGGTTATTTTCACCTCGAAACCTTGTTACACAAAGTCGAAGTAAGCAGTTTCTGAACGCGACCTGAGACAGGACTCCAGAGGCAGAATAGGATTTGTCTCTGATCTTTCAGACTTCTGCTTAGGCTATTGGTCAGAGCACAGACGTGGTCCAAGGTCCAAGACCCCACGACAGAAGCCCCCACCCCCTTAGCTCTCCAGCTCTCTCTTATTCCCGGAAAGGAGATGCTGAAGTTATGTGTTAAAGGGTTTAGCTGCATTTTCTCCCGCAGACAACAACAGCTGCCTGCCCTTCAGCACATACGAGCTTTCGCCTGTGCTCAGCTCACGGGTGATGGCAGAAATATGCAGCTCTACAAATGCCAGCACCCTAGGCGGCCACAGGGGTGGAGCATTTGTCTGCCAGAGCCTTTGATACTCTGTCAGAAAAAGGCAACAGCTGAGAGGAGCTGTGTGAGAAATATGTTTTTGTGTAGGCGGCAAAGGTTGTCCAGATTCATAAATCAATTCTGTGTCCATGCATTCTCCAAAGCTGGAAAAGTAGGAAGTCTGCTTAGCTCCTGTAGATGATGGTAGAGAAAGTGATTGCGTGCCAGTGATAAAGGAGTCATTCTTCACTGGGGCTGAGGAGACTCTTTTCCCTTCAGTATTTTGCCATGAGAGACTGCTTATTTTGGGATTTAGATGTATGTGTGTGCTTTCTTCTGTAGTTTGTTGTCTTACTCTTTGGCATTTTAGGGGGCCTGCCACCCAGCTCCCAAATAAATCCCACACACACCTAGTCTTATAAGTGCCCAACCTTAGCGTGACCTATTTCGACCCAGCTTTTCTTAAATTACCCCATCTACCTTTTGCCTCTGGGCTTTTACCTTTCTCTCTTTATATCTTTCTTTATCTATCAGGAAGAAAGTCCCCTGACCACGTAGGCAGTGGGGTGAGTGTGAATAACATTGTATGAGCCTAAAATTCATGGTGTGACCCCTCTGAACCCAGAAGCCAATGCAGTTCAACTTAAATAGTAGTTTAACAGCCCTGGGAATCCTGAAAAACTCGTGTATGTTACTTGTGCTACTTTGAGAATATTAATGTGGAGTGTGTGTGTGTGTGTGTGTGTGTGTGTGTGTGTGTGTGTGTGTATGTTTATATATAATAGTTACTAAAATTTTTAACATTCTTTTCTTTGGTCTCCAGCTTCACTAGTCTCACCTGGTTGATTCATGCCCCACTTCAGATTATTCTGCATCTTTGGTAATAAACATTTTATTTTAAGATCAAGGTAGAATTCTGTGTTCTTATCAGAGGATAAGATGCATTCCGCACTGAACTCACTGTAAGACTTCCGGTAAGAAGTGAAAGTCATAAATAGTACTTTTTTTTTTTTTTGGTCAGTTTCAGTACCTCATCATCCATTGTTTCCTTCTCTTCTTTTTTTTTTCTTCAACAGACATGTATATAAATAACAATTTAGGAGTCTCCTTAATTTGAGACAATCAATTTGCTGGGTCAGTTGTTAAATTAGCCACAGAGAAACCCTGTCTCGAAAAACAAAAAAAACAAAACAAAAAAAAAATTTGTTCAGGATAGAGAGAGAATCCAAACTTTATGCTGCTTTTCAAAATCCCATGAAACATAAGTATTGGTACAACCTAAGATTGTAACTTAAATTTATAACATGAAACCAATTTTTTCATACATGAAGTACAATCACAGAAACAATATCATTAACTTCTTCTACATTTTCTGGCCTGTTTATTATTTTTTTTTTATTCCCCTAGCATTTGATAACAGGTACAGAAAGATGCTTATAATCTAGTTCGAGCATATGATAAACAAAATTGAGAACATATCATGCTTAGCTTGTTTAACTTTCTTGAATACTAGGAACGGTCAGCAGTGTCTTATTTAGTGACATAATGCCTTTTGTCCCACTTGAAGCATGAAGCATTGATAACATGTGGCCTGCACAGGTGATACTTTGCCACTCTCTTTCTTGGGTCTTGCTGAGGATTGTAAGGGAAAATTCTATCCACAGAGATGACTCAAGAAGCTATTCCTCTAGTGTTAGATAGTTTGGGCCCTGGTTTACTAAGCAGGCTAGTTTGGTCTCCTCTCCCATCACATCTCCTCCTCCTCCTCCTCATCTTGCATCTCTGAGAATGCCTTGATGTCTCCCTGCCCTGTGTCTGTCTCTTAGAGGTCAGCCTCTTTAACGCTAGCCAGACGGCACACATCCTTCCTGGTCTGTCTCACTTGTTTTGACATTAAGTTCTGGTCTGATGAGCTATCATTTCCAATCCAGTTCTACAGCTTGCTTCCCCTGGCTTTGGTTAGCCTTTTCACATAAATTGTAATAGTTTTATTCATGCAGCCAGTAAACTTTGAGCACAGACAGAATAACAATAAGTAGTAACATATCTATGTCTTCATGGTTTTATGTATGAGACAATTGTCTTGACCGTATTTCCATAATATGAAATTCTAGAGAATGACAATTTTTTGTCTCTGCTGGTTATTGGCATATTGAGATGTTCAAGAACATTCACTGGATTATTCATTCAGCTATCATTATTTTAACATTTATACAACACCCATGCATAACTGAGAGCAAAATGAATTTTACTTTTACTCTGGCGCCTCAATTACATATTTGGGTCCCTTAACAATGTCTTTTTTTAAATTTTTATTTATTTATTTTTTATTGAGAAAAGGAAAAAAACAAGTTTCCGCCTCCTCCCAGCCTCCCATTTCCCTCCCCCTCCTCTCGCCCCTCTCTCCCTCCCCCCACTC
>NW_004949117.1:3080368-3095798 GCF_000317375.1 Microtus ochrogaster | reverse complement strand
CTTCAGTGTGGGTCTCTGTCTCTATCTCCATCCATCACCAGATGAAGGTTCTATGGTGATATGCAAGATATTCGTCAGTATGGCTATAGGATAGGGTCATTTCAGGTTCCCTATCCTCAGCTGCCCAAGGAACTAACTGGGGACATCGTCTTGGGCTCCTGGGAACCACTCTAGTTTCTAGCCATAAATAAGGGTCACGGAGTCTACAATTGGTGAACCTAAAGAAGCTAAGTAAGAAGGTGAACCCAAGGAAAAACATGTAGTTATCCTCTTGGCTATGGGAAGTAGACAAAATTGCCGGGGAGAAAATTGGGATCTTGCGGGTGGGGTGGGAGATGGGGAGAGAAAAGGGAGAAGGGAAGGATGGGGGGAACTTGGGGAAAAAGGATGATTGGGATAAAGGAAAGTTGGATAGGGGAGCACGGAAGCACAATTCTTAGTTAAGGGAGCCACCTTAGGGTTGGCAAGAGACTTGAACCTTAACAATTTCTTGCTCATTGGTTACACACTTTATGCTGGCTCCAGAGTGTTGTTGGTTATCATTGGTATTAATAGACTTAATGCAAAGTGCACTTTCCCAAATTCTTTCATAATAGGAAAGAAAGAAATGGATACTAACCCTCCAAAAGCTCAGAGAAAATCCTAGGCCTTGGGAACAAAATAGAAAGCAATGGCAGTTATGCAACAAGGAAGTCACACAGGCAGGTTAGAAGGTACTGAACTGTTCACCTCACTCAGCGTCAGAGTGGAGGGTCACTAGCTGCAGCTGTTTCAATTTTGCCAATTTTACCCTCCAAATTAGACACGTGCCTTCCATTTACTCTAATAGGAGCCATGTGTGCACTGTTCATGGCTGGTCTTATCTCCGAGGAGGGAAAAAGTGCTGAGTTCCTGCCACCCACCCACATCTGTGGCTTTAATGAGCCACAAACAAATGAAAAGCAAACATTCTGCTGGCGTGTTAGAAGAGCGTGGAGCTCTGACAGACCCAGCAGGAGAAAGGGGAGACTGGGTGTGACCCTGCCCTGGTGGTCTGCCTTCTCGTCGCGAAAGCCCTGGACCAAGATTCACTGTTTCAAGGTACTTGGTGTTTTCCGTAGGGAGGATTTTTAATGAGACATCAGATTCGGCAAGACACTCAACATTCGTGGTGCTAAGAGAGCCATCAGGACCCTTAGTGAACAAGTCCTTGCTTGATTTCTAAAAGTTATCCATCAGGCCATGTTACTATTTTCATAGTAGCAGGTGTGCTTTAAGCAAAAAGGGTAAACAAAACTAAACCCATTACTAAAGGTGTAGTCAGGGATATTCAGTGAATCAGTCTTCACGCTCTATCTAAACTAGGCGGTTCCCAATGGTAAGCAATAGTGGAATGGATAAACTAAAGAAACTTTACATAAAGAAAGACCACTTACAGAAGCTACTAATCCAGTATGAACTGGAAGGCCCATTCTCAAAATGCATAGCTAACTAAGAAAGGAAGCCTGCTCTCAGAGTTTTTTGAAACCACAAGTCCCTTTAAAGCTCAGTGGGCTTGCAAATTTAAAATTGACAAAGTCAATTATCTTGTCTAGTCAATGGGTCCTAGACAGAGCGGATGTCTTGTCTAGCCAATGGGTGCTAGAGTAGTGAGTAGCTTTACAATCTCTACTGTGTCTGAATCGCAGTTGAGTTCAAAAGTCTGACTTTACTTTTGCTGTAGCCAACCACCAAGTCTTCCCCCTGAGTTCATTATCTCTTTGTGGTCACGGAGGTCGCACTTCTGAGTATTTAGAAAAAGTCAGGGGAAGAAAATGTTTGATGCTTCCTCAAAGGTGCCTATCTTATCTTCTGCTCTACTTTTAGCCCCACTTCTAGCTAAGTTGGAAGGGAGAATTTAGTGTCTCTCTAATCCTGAAAGCAAGAAGATAAACCTTCTCTATTCCTTGTAGGCAGAAAGGTTTACAGTGTGGTGAAGCTTTATGATCTTCCCTCTGTGTGTCCATGTTCGATGGAGGTAGAGGTGTTCTTTGTAAACCAAGTCCCTTTTCTTGCTAGACCTCAGTGAGGGACCCATGGAGAATTGTCACAGCCCCAGATTCTAGAGGATTTCTACAAAGTTTCTCAGTATTTCAATCTTTCGATAACATTTTCAGATACACTAGATTGAAGATCAGAAACCATTTGACAACTTGAGTTTCTTAGAATTGTCATATATAAAAACATACTTTCACCATAACAGCCCTGCCTGTCCTGGAACTTGCTCTGTAGACCAGACTGGCTTTGAACTCGCAGAGAGTCACCTGCCTCTGTCTCCCACCACTACTGCCTGGCTTCTGTATTAGATGTTTTCCATTTCAGATGATAGAAAACTTATTCGATATTAATTACAGTAATTTGATGCCTTCTGTGTGTGTGTCACACAGTATAGCTTTTGTCAAAAAAACAGCTAGGTTGCATAAAATCAGCTTAGAAGACTTGAAGTTAACAAACTTGAGTGATATTAGCACATGTAAGCATACTTTATTTCTGTCCACAACTTCTATTTTTTGTTTTTTTAATGGATTTATATATTCTCCTAAATTGTATCCTCAGAAGAAAATGATGCAGACTTGCCTATTGGAATAAACCCTCTTGGAATGTTCCACTGTCCCCTTTATGGCCTGTCTGACTGTTGACTAAAGATGATGGCAGGGTCTGTTGCTCAGAGATACTGTCAGAGTAATTGGGCATTACTCTAGAAATGTTTCTATTACCCCCCCAAAACAATTATAGTTACTCAAGATTTGGGAGATATTATAGTATTTCAGTTAGAATGAGTGAGTTCTGTAGGGTTTTTGTGCAGCCCTAATGACTAAATATCCACTTGAGAATTGCTGGAGGTATGAGTTTTCCCTTTTCTTTGTAGTTATCCTACAAAGTGATAAGCATGTGAGGGATCAGATATATAATAGGTATAATTGATCATTTCATCATGTATACATATATAAGCATGCACAAGAAAGCCCTGGTATTGGTAGATAATGCATACTTTTTATTTTTTAATTAAAGTTCATTAAACCTGGAAGAAAAGGAATTATAGGTCCAGGATGTGAAAAATAAAGGATGTAAATCATTGGCAAAATGAAGCGAAAGAAAGCTACACATACAGGCATAAGTCTTGGGTTTGTAAAGGAAAGGGGAAAATTGAAAGCCCTCAGGAGGCTGCATTTTTAAAGATGGGGTCCTCTGGAGAGATATGGACAGGTATCTGGTATTTGTGATGCACAGTTATGAGGAGATAGTATATTTAAGCCTATTCTGCTTTTCATTTTTTTTTCTGTCACTTTTCAAGAAATGTAAATTTGACACTAATGATCTGAGCTATTTTGGAAGATTTTATGAGCTGTCTTCTTGTTGCAGTAGATGTTGATTCTAGTCTAGAGGGCACCCTGTTGTAACCAGGTTACAGAAGAGTCTTGGAAGACATTACCGAATCCCTGAGGTCAAATGAATAGACTCAGGATAATATTGATTATAGAATATTCATTTTCAAGACCGACAAGTTCTCCTCAATGCCCTTTTATTTCCAGGGGTTTTCTAAGTTCTAGATCTGTCTAGTAAATGTCCTATAGTGAAGATTTGGAACCATTTCCAGTACTACCTGTAGTATTAAAGATGACCTATGGAAACAGAGAGCCATGAAGTACCAAAAGGCATGGACAGCTGTTATTATGAAAATACTGGAAAGCTGGTTAGACGTGAAAATAATATAGATCAGAAATCCACTTAGCTAAGTGGGTTTAGAATCCACTTTAGAATCATTACAGGAGCCTTTAACACCTCCAGTGCCTGGACCCTTTCATTAGTGGTTTAGATATAATTTGTCTGGGCTGGCGTGGCATCAGTACATTCAAAAGGCTTCCCAAACAATCTTACTGGGCTTGCAGACACAGGAACCACTTTTATAGATCTGATGATCATCAAGCATGCAGATGAAGGCCCCAATCATATAGATACACTGATAAAGAGCATATGCATTTCCTCTAATCGTTTCCTGTCATTTACCCAGCTTAGCCTGACACAAGGAAGCCCGGTGGTAGGGTTTTTAGGACATAAAGATAGTTTCATGTCAAGTTATCTTTCTATACTTATATAAAGGACCAGAAGTTTACCTGTGGGGTAACTGTGAGCCTGAAGGGATAGGACTATATTCCTATATTGCATAGATCATCATCAGAAGAGATAATCTTTAAATAAAGGCCAGTGTACAATGGCAGAAATATGCAAGGGCTCCTCAGTCCTACAGAGAAAACAGCATTCGGGAAAACTTTCTGACTCTCTTCACACACACTGGAGAAGGACTAGGGACACTGAGTTCAGAATCTAGGGACACTGCATTCAGAATTGCCATGTGTGGTTGCACCATTGCTGGTAGGAGGTACATGTGTTTAGGGGAAACCTTTGATGGTCCTTTGAGTTAGGAGCTCTGATGTCCGATGTCACCCCGGCTCACAGACTTCGCTCATTGCCCACCGTCCATCTTCTACTCCTTTCTTCTCAAGGCCATCCTGACAACAGTGCTGGGGACTTCCTTCACAATGATAGATACTTGTCCTCCTGAAGCCATGTCCATGTCTGGATGCGTAGCACCTTCTAAACTAGGTTTGGGGAACAAGCTCATTGGGATCATTTCCTGGATTGGCTATATTTCATTATGGGAAACACCTTGGATCTGGAAAAGGACTACCTGTGTGTTTAATATGGTTCTTCAACGTTGCCGGAAAAGGCTAGTCAAGTTTATATTAGCGCAATGTTGAAAATTGTCCTTTTGATATTGCCATGTTCCAGGAAAATACCATAATTTTGATTATTTAGTGTATTCTCTTCTCAAGATGTTTATTTTCTGATGTGATCACTGTTGTGGAATATTCGATCACACTGTGAACCCTGAGCCTCCATCTGCATTAATTAATTTAAATAAAATCAACGTTGGGTCAGGAAAATGTTGTTTTTCCATCAGGACAGTGGCTGCAGCTGAATCTCCTGCTGGTTCAGCCAGCAAGTGTGGCTACACAGTTAAGGGCCTGCTTCTCAGGCAGTAATCCTTTACGTTCTACCAGATCCACCTCCGGCCTCTGCTTCCAAATGTAGTTTTTAAACTATATCTCTATTGTTCTATCTATCAATAAGACTTGGGAGCCAGAAGCTGGGGTGAAAACCTGCTAGCTCAGAGAAGTTGAGGAGCAACTAGCTGACCTTCCTTATTCTTCAGCATCTCAGAAAGGGAGTATTCATACTTCTGTCAAAGCAAAACAAAACAAAACAAAACAAAACAAAAAACCACCACACTCAAAGTCCCTCCCTACTACTTACTTCCTGTAGATCTCTCTATCCATCTTCTGGACTTTCTCTGACCCCTGACTCTTTTATAATTACTTTTTGTCACTAGTTGCTGGCTCTGTCTCCTGTCCCAAGGTTGGTTTTATTTAACTGATACAAATGCAAACTTGGATTTCACAGTGTGATTGGATATCACACAACTGGTTACTCCTAGAATTTCAAAATAGATGGACTGGAGGCTCATTAGTCATGTCATGGAAAGATTAGACATAGTTGAGTTTCTGCACATGAGAAAGTTCTGGAAGAGGTTTGCATATAAAAGGGAGAGAGGAAGTGAAAATTTAATCATTGGGTTTCAGGGACTCCAAAATTCAAGTAAAAACACATGGAAGAACTTTAGATACAAGTAAATATGTTCTTTGAAATCCCTTCTCTGGTAATATGTGTTTGATGACGTTTTCACTTTGGCAAGGACTGTTTCAGAAGCTGATGTAAACTAATAATCCCTTCTCACTCTCTTTGAGAATACCGAGGACATTAGGAGCTGGGAGATGGTCTCTTCAGAGTCTCTTAGGGTACCAGCATGTCCCAGTGATGGGGTCAGGGTCTTAGCTAACATTCTACACTCACATTCACTGAGGGCCAGGTGGCCATCATCTTAGGACCTGTTCCAGGCTCTGCCTTTGGACCTTGTTGACCTCTCTGTGAGTTCTTTTTGGTTTCAGGGTAGCTGGACATCAAAAGTCAGGCCCAAAGGTTCTGGATACATGTTCACAAAATGGTCAAGTGGAAGTCAAGTCCTTCATAAAACCTGAACAGAATGCCGCTTTAGCTCTATTTTGCTTGTTTGGAGGTAGGAAGCCTGGTTTATAGTTCAAGCGAGAGGGAGTCCACTGTAGTCCCCGTAGCAGAAATACCATAGAATTTGCCGATCCCTTTTAAAGCCACCACGGTCATACTTCATTTTTAAAGCCTTCGTCTCAGTACAGACAAACCCCAAATACTTTGGTTCTGGTCAAACCTGCAATTTAGGTCAGTGACCATAACAAACACAATTTGCCTTTAGAACCATTTCAGGCGTATGTTCTGTTTGCAGCATAAAATTCTCAATGGTGACATTGTGTGAGCCACTGTTCACGCATCACTTATGCTGTGAAGATTGTTAATAATGACCTTCAGGGTTTGTGTCTGTTTGGAACAAGTTGCTAGGTCTGTGGCTGATGGGTCTCTACCTCTCCAGCGATGGGGGTCCTGAGGTTTCCAGTGGGGATCATAGCTGGAAGCCACCAGAACTACGTAGAAACAAAGATTAGGGGAAGGATCACGCTGGGAGGCAAAGAAACTGCGGATGTCTTTTCTTTCCTTCTAAGGAGCAGATAGAAAAATGTCTTAAATGAGGATGATTGTTTTCTCTAGAACATATTCCTTGAACTCTTAGATCGCCATCAATCACTCTGATTGTTTTCCCACCCAAGTTCCTCCTTTAGCATTTTCTTTTCTTTCTTGTTAGGGACTCATCTTACTTCCTCCAGAGCATCAGGCTTTTTCCTATCCTCTTTAGAGCTTGCCTCAGGGATCAGAAGCTTCAGTGAGATGTGACTGAGGAAGTCGCTTCTTTGGCCACAGTAGGGAATTTCTTAGGTAAAGACTTATTGTATGACCATATTTTATGTTTTAATCTAATCTATTCCTTACTAGTGTGAATGTGAGCACACGTGAATGTTCCTTCCCACACTGTTCCAGGGCTGATATGTGTCGCTGTATAACCTGAGGGATGCAATGGTGGCATTTTATCTTTGATGCTAAACATCACCATGGCTTTCTTGGCAGCTGTGCCTCTTATTTCATGTACTTCCCGAGAAGCAGCTCCCCGCTGTGAGGAGTCCTATGAAGAAGGCCACCTGGCGAAAATAGACTATGATGTGGCCAGATGCCCCGTGAGTGATCTTGGAAGGAGATGGGGACTGCTGTGGCTCAGGCCTGTAATGCGACCTCACTGCAGATCTGATTTTCCCGGCCAGATTCCTGACCTTCAGAAGCTCTGTGAAGAAGCTGACTCCCGTTATTTTAAGCTGTCAATTTGTGAGACAGCTATAGATATAAATATAATCCCTTTGCTGACTTTTCCGTAATCTTCTGTCTATTTTGAAGGCGTCTAGTCAATGCTTAGTTAGTAAATTCTCCTGATCCTCAATGCACCCACTATGTCTCATAGCTTGGACTTGCTCTTGTAGGAGGATTTTGTGGGTCCATTGATGATCTTACCTTTTCATAGATTTGAAAGGTTATTATGCAATCTTCGTTCAATGCCAATGGTATATACATAAAAATGCATATCCAAACACACACTATACTATACTTGGGCTGCTGAATATGTCTCGTGTCAGAAAGACTTCCACCTCCTAATAAGTAGCAAATACATAGATGGTACATTGACCTGCTGTATCCAGATGTTATTTAACTTTATGTAAATAAGCTGGAATCCAACAATCTTTTTCATTTTGGCAGCTTCTACAGGGGCCATCTTATGTCCACAGCATCTACTTTTGCCTAGTCACTTTTCATCATTTTCTGTCAATTCAATTGATTTAGTCTCTGGGAGTTTTAAAATACTTTGCCTTATTCTGATTTTACTACTGAATAGCGGAGTTATGATTTTTTTCTTCTTTAAGGACATATATTAGAGAAGCTAGAATTCATGCATTGATGCTCTCTCAAATGTATATATTTTGGATCTTGACAACCTGGATAATACCTGCTGGTTTTCTGCGGAAATGTGCTAACTTCTTATTGAACCTCAAGGTAAACCAGACAATGTGGTTTCTCCAGGTAACTATTTTTTGGCAAAGAACAAGAGGTTCGAATGTGAGTGTAAACATCCTAGGAGATTCAAATACATACATTTCTTACCTGAATGATTCTCTTCTAGAATTTTCCATGTTGGCAAATTTTATGTTCCCTACTTCTATCAAGAATATATTTGTGATTCCCTTTGCCCTCTCAATATTTTCTGATCTGAATTTGGGTGAGAAACTAAGCAAGTACAGTTCAGTCAGTGTGTCCTTGGTTCAGGAAAGTCTTGTGTCTGATCTGTTCTTGGCCATGTGGCAACTTTCACTCTAAGTGCCTGCCCTGGGGCACTGTTGTAGTCTATGTTGTTTGCTATTTGATGGCCATAATATGTTTCAGTACATCTTTTCTCATCTCCCGGTATCCATCTCTATACCCAGACCATTGCTTATTACAGACACGTGCACTTTTTCTCAGGGAGCGATGAAGGCTGGGGTGGCGATGGTGGCATCTCCTAGTCATGGAAGCCTTCTTGCTCTGTCCGTAAAACAAGCTGGACAGTGATGAGTTGAGGCTAAAAGCTGATATTCTTAGAAGCAGGCCTCAAACAGAAGTGACCTGCAAGATGCAGACTTCTCTCCCGGGGACTCTCAATGCTTTCCGTAAGAAGCTCCTGCTAGAGGAGGAGCGAGCTGCCCAAAGCAGCACCTCATTTCACAGCAGGGCCTCTGCGGTTCTCTCCTCTTTGTTATCACTCCTAGACTCAGACCCTTGTGCTTGCAAAAATTCCTATAATTGTTGCAGGGTTCTCCTCATCTTGATCCTGTTCTGGATGACTGTGAGATCATAATTTAGCAACCACAGCCTCCCCTCACTTCATCCCTAGTCTCCCTGATGAAACTGTTTGCAGCCTAGCTACCCAGCTTTGCTCCAGTTCAGAAGCCAGCTGTGTAACTGGTTTATCCGGCCAGGTGCCTTCACACATAGCTATAGCTTTTACTTTCTCTACGTTATTTTCTTATAATAAAGTTGGAAAATATAAATTTAATACTTATAAATCAAAACTAAGTATATCAGGCTTTAACATACTTCACTCCTACCAAGGATATGAAAAAAATAACAGATGTTTTATTTTGCTTACAGTACTGTAACTTTGCAGCTGATGTAATCTCCTTAGGTAAAATGGGACACAGTTGCCTCAGTTGGAAACTTTGTTACTACTGTGTAGTGGTTGTTTCTGGAAACAGTTTGTTTTTAGTAGCATACGCATGTTTATTTGCATTTGCTCTTAGACTTGATTTTGCAACTTTTATGGATGGAAAGCTGAGGTTAGCAGATGAAGGCACTGTGGTGCGAGCTCATCCTCCTCACTTCCGCTGTGGGGATGGCAGGATATCACTGCAAAACACAACTGTTTTCCCAAAGGAACAACAGGAAACATGCTGGATACATGTAAGCTGATATAGTACCAATGGTTTTTTTTTTATTTCCTTGGAGATAGTTTTGTTTTTATTTTTTAGTGAATGATTATGAAAAATCTAGCCCCACCGAAAGCACAGGTGAGGTTTCCCTGTGACCCCACTGAACTCTAAAATAGAAGCACATGGAATTACTTCTTGGGGGATGTCTGTCAGTTCTATGTATGGTAAATTCAGGTTCCAAGTGGGGAAGTGGAATGGACTGTTTTATCTGACTCTTTAGGGTAGGGGCAATGCTCTGAATAAACTGAATTTTCCTCCACTTTTCTTTAAGAATCTGAAGCAACTTTCAGCTTCTTGAAACAGCTTTCTGAGACCACAGCTCTTGGGAAAGGGGAACGTTGTGGGGCTGGGAAGAGCAACAGTTGAGCACAGGAGCTGAGGGTGTGGCTACATCAGGACTTCTCCCAGCACTTGAAAGGACTTGTGAGAGTTAGCCGCCAGCCTGGTGTACTATTGTGTTCCAGGCCAGCAAGGGCTAAATAGTGAGACTCTCCCAAAATCAAAGCAAACAAACAAAACAAATGAAAAAAAAACCTAGCTGGCAGAAGAGTAGGAATCTATTCCCACCTAGGAAAAGTCTAACACAGCCTGCACAAATGATATGAAAATAATCTCTCAGGAGTCAGAACAGTCCCTGTGCTGGGCTTTCGAGTGACTGCCATCTTCCCCGCTCACTATCACACTCCCACCCTCTGGAGTGCCTTTTACTCTCTTAATACACCGGTGCTATTTCAATCATCAGACAAAATAAAGCAATAAAACAAAACCCAGCAGACACACAAAATCCCTGAAGAAAGGTCATTAGCGTGGGACATGTGGGAAAGCCTTCACATCCTTTGGAGTTAGGCAGTGTTCGTGTATCCAGACAGCTGCCCCTGCACGTCATGCTCATGCTGTTCCTGACTGCCTGTTCCTGACAGTCGGGTTGATTAAAACGATTTACTGCCCTCTGCAATCCTCGCTTCTGTCTCCCGATGTGTAAGCTCCTATTTTATGAACAAGACGGGAGTCCATCTCTCATGCTTCCTAACAATCTTTTCGGTGCTTGTGAGCTCCTACTTCTGAGGGTCTCTTTTACTTTTTGAGTCACAAATGTGCATATGGTATAACCTCACGATAACTTACAAACTTTCCCAGGCCCCTGAAGATGCTTTCTTTTCCTAGCTGGCACTGACACCTGGTGGCCTCTTATGTGATGTGACCAAGAGTCAGTCTCACTGTGGTTAGCAGGTAGCCTGGTGTCTCCTTTTTGCAAAGTGTGTTTGGATCTCGGAACTTTTCATTTCTTGCTGAAGCTGTGCATCCTGTCTAGAGCTCTTTGACCCCATGGCACGGCTTTTAGCTTTGGAGGCACAGCAATGGTGGTGTTGCTCTTTGCTCCAGTTCTTCATTCCTCAAATATTTATTTTTGAAGCTGAATTTGTTTCCTAGCTTATATGCCTGCCCATCCTTTTGTCTTCCCACAGCACTTCTAGTTTCTACTTTCATGGACTTTTCCTCTTACTCCTTGGGAGAGAATTAGAGACCAGACTGTGTGTGAGATTTACTAGTTCGGGCTTGGAGCAATGGCTCATGGGCTGCTCTTCCAGAAAACCTGTGCTTAAAACAAAAGAAAATTGCCACAGGTTCTAGACTCGGACTTGCCTACAGAGCTGGAGGCTTCATGTACCTTTACTGGGAGGAAGAGCTGGAGAAGCATCACCATTCAGTCACTGCGATGGCTTTCTTTTGTCCTCAGTGTCACAAAGAAAGTTTCTCTCCGAAATTGAGCCCTCTAAGTCCTTTGGCTCCCAGGGTTTTAGTTAATCATCCTTGTTCTGCTCTGAGTACTAATAGATATGAAACAGGCCAAGACACAGAACAGTAATTTATTTTTTTCCAGCCTAAATCTCTGGGGTCCCTGATTGGTAATTAAGACAAAACTAGAAGTTGTTTTTTTTAACCATCATCCAAATTTAGACCTTGGATTTTCCTTGAGAAAGCTGGATAAGCAGAACATACAGTGAACTCTCATTAAAGCCCTATGGAGTATGGATTGATGTTGGTCAGAATGAAAACTTATTCATGGTTACTAGGGACAATGCATTTTGTTAACCCAGGAACTTTACGTTTGAATTTCAGCTCCAGTTAAGTATCTCATGTATTTCCACTCCATCAGCATGGAAGCTCCACGGAGGTGGATTGGATTGATAGAAAGGCATATTTAGTGATGCTTCTGATGCAAAATGTCAGAGTGATTTTAGTTTGTAAAATGAGCGTGCTTGAAAATGTATTGGCTTATTCTATCTAATTGTCACTTTTGTAAATAGGAATGAGGTAACAGGCATGGGGGAAAATAGTCCCACTGAGAAATCCAGCAAGGAGGAGTTCTGCTGAGAAACTCACCGAGATTCCAAGTGAGCCAGGTGAAACATAGTGAGCCCTTTTCTTTGGGAGCTCAGATGAGGGACTAGAAGTGTTGTCTTTCTGCTGAAATAGGACTTTAACTTTATGAAGTGGCTGCTAAATTCCCCAGCTGAAGGCTTATACTGATAAGTGCTTTTAGGATTTTAGATATAACGGTCAGACCAAATAGCCTGGGGTTATTAGTTTAAAGGAAAGACTGACAATGGTGGGCGATGCATTGCAGGTAGACATAAAAATCAGTTTTTAGAGAGGAAAGGGGTCTTGGAAGCTATGCTCACTCTCTCATTTTCAAATAAGATCAAACCCCACAAAGACAGACTGGGTTTTCTTACACCCATTTGAGCTCATTAACAGCAATGAAGGAACATAGCCATGCCTAACTGTTTCCAGGCCATGTTCTCCGGGTGTTTCTAGGTCACTCTGAACATTTATCTTATGTCCTAAACAGCAAAGGCATTTGATACATTCTCTATGAGGCCTGCGCCATTGTTGTGGAATATTCCTTTGCCCTGTGTTACTGTGATTTGTTTAATAGAAAGCTAACTCGCTAACATCTAGGCAGGAGGTATAGCAAGGACTTCTGGACAGAGAGAGCTCTGAGAAGAAGAAAGACAGAGTCCCAGGAATCCACAAGGATGACTCCAGCTAAGACTCCTAGCAATCGTGGAGAGGGTGCCTGAACTGGCCTGCCCCCATAATTAGATTAGAGACTACCCTAATTGTCCTTATAGGGCCTACACATCCAGTAACTGATGGAAGCAGATGCAGTGACCCATAGTTAAGCCCCTGGAGTTCAGTAGGAGAGAGGCAGGAGGGATCAAATGAGCAAGGGGGCGGGGGTCAAGATCATGATGGGGAAAAACACAGAGACAACTGACCCGAGTTAGAGGGAGCTCAGGGAATCTGGACTGACAGCTGGGGAGTCTGCACGGGACTGAACTAGGCCCTCTGAAAATGTGGGCGACAGTTATGTGGCTTGATCTGTTGGGTGGGGTTGACAATGGGACCCAGACTTACCCTGGGTGCATGAACTGTGAACTGCTTGTTCGAGCTCATTCCCTGTGGTGGGGGGGAGAAGCCTGGTCCTGCCTCAACTTGGTATGCAAACTTCATTGACCCTCCCCCCCCAAGGGAGGCCTTGTCCCCTCCAAGTAGTAGATGAGGGGTAGGATAGGGAAGTGGGAAGGGCAGGAGAAGAAGAGTGAGGAGGTGAGGAGGAACTAGGGTTGGTATGTAAAATGAAAGAAAAGTTTTTTAAATATAAAATAAAGAAGAAGAAATGCAGAGTTGCCAGTCAGACACGGTGAAAACAGGATGGGCAAAATGGAGAAGAGGTAACAGGCACATGGGAGAATGTAGATTAAAAAATATGGGTTAATTCAAGTCATAAGAGCTAGTTAGAAGCCTGAACTATACGCCTACATTTCATAATTTTTAATAAGTCTCCATGTCATTTCTTTTGTGAGCTGGTGGCCCAAAGAAAAGTCTGTCTAGACACCAAGTGTCAGATTTACTATAGAACATCAGTAAGAGTTCCTGACACTGGCATGTGATCATTATCTCATTGCTCAGTTAGTAGGAATCAGATTAGGAGTGATAATTTGTACCTGCATTTTAAATGTAGAGGATTTATTTTGCAGTGACTTATTATATACAAAAGGAGAGAATGTGTTCACCTTGTAAAATGTCTCAAGACTTACTATGTCCCCAAATTTTGCATAATGTTTTGTTTCTACAACACTTCCCCAAGAGATCTTGTGAATGGCTGAAAGGAAGTTAAAGATCGTGATGTCATAGTACAGTTGAAGGCTCAGGAGAAAATACTTGCCTTTGAATATCACCTCCTTCTCGTGGTCATGAAGAGTGACCGTGTTTTTTATATAAGCTGGTAGGGTACTGGGTTGCTTAGGTAGGAGGATGCATACATTCATGTTCAGAGAAAGGGGAGACCTGTAAAACTCTGGATGCTGCTGGTGATGGGGAAAGCCTTGTTAACCAATAATCTTTAAGAGGTGGGTCTTAGTTAAGGCATGGCTTCGCTGGGACCCAGGTAAAAGGTGTGCACCTCTGTGTGCATGCTCTCTGCATCGTTTCCCCATGGGACATTGCTGTGCTTGGATCTCTCATTTCCTGTTTCATGAGTTTTCCCCTTACAATAAATAAAATATAATTGTTTTATCCTTAGCTAGCCTGGTTATTTCAACACTGGTGGCACTCACCTGGGTGGTATAAACCACCCCTTTGCCTCGTCTAATTCTCCTAAATCTTCACCCTATTCTGAATAAACAAAGCGAGAGCCTGCTTAGAACAGAACAGTGTCTCTAATGTTAAGTGCTTGACAGAGAGTCTTGCCAGTTCTAAAACAGGGCTGGGAGATGACACATTTGAAAGCTAGTATGTCCCTGAAACAGTGTGTTGTTTGTCTGTGCAGCAGTGGTGGCAACTTGAAGCTAGGAAGAATACTTTTACTGTTGTATACTTACCACTTCTTATGCCTGCAAGGACACAATAAGCCAGGGAATGTGAAGGCCATGGGAAGAGAAGCAGATAGTCCAGAGGGGTATAGGGATGATCTGGAGTTCATAAAGGGCCACACATGACCACCAGTTGCTGTGCAGATCATTTTAAAATAAAATAGTTCTTACTTGGACTTTGAATTGGAATGTTTTAGCTTTAATTTAGGAATCAGTCAGGTGTGCAAAGGGGGAGCTATGCAATGAGGCCTTTGTATGGGGTTGGCCATTTTCTGACTTATGATAGGGCAGTTTTGGACTCACTGGATGAGTAAAGAGTCGTAGACCTCAGGAGTCTCTCAACATCAGGTGTTCATGTGTGCTTGTCAGCCAGGGCTGGATAATAGAGAATTCCTGCCTGCATTCTTGGCATGCCCAATGTGCCAACTGTCTGTGGTTTTTATTTATTAAAGATAGATCTACATGCCTTATGTGTCAGACTTGCAGGCGGCAGAGTTGACTTTTGGCCCTGAAATGCTGGCAACCCTGGCTTTTGTTCTTACATGGGGATCAGCCCACAGCTCCAAGGAGGCTCCAGGACTGCCTGGGAGCAAGAGAAACATTTTTTGCTTAAAAAAAGGGGGGGGGGCTTAAGTCTTTAATCTACTAATTGTTTATGGAGACTGTCTTCCCCATACTTTTCTGTAAAAGTATTATAAGAGAAGGATTTAAGACTGTTTTATTGAGAGATAAAACTTTTTGCAAAAGTTTTACTAGAAGTGTGTTTTTGTTGTTTCTTTCTTTCTTTCCTTTCCTCTTTCTCCTCCCTCTTTCCTTCCCTTCCTCCCTCCCTCCCTTCCTTCCTTTTTCTTTCTTTAATCTTAGCTTCCTTAAAAAAGCACAGGACAGCCGGGTGGTGGTGGCGCATGCCTTTAATCCCAGCACTCGGGAGGCAGAGGCAGGCGGATCTCTGTGAGTTCGAGACCAGCCTGGTCTACA
>NW_004949117.1:3072701-3080268 GCF_000317375.1 Microtus ochrogaster | reverse complement strand
AAAAAAAAAAAAAAAAAAAAAAAAAAGCACAGGACAATTACCTTTATTTGTACAATTCTAATGTGTTCCCCCCCCCCAGGTATTGTTTATACATCATACCTGCTAACCATCTATTTAAAATATTGCAGGCCCTATACAAACCCCATACCAGTCTATGGTTGATTAAAGCCTGTCCATGCTTCTTATTTTGTTAGTATAGTAACATACTCCTGCACACAAGGTTCAAGGCTCTGTAACAGTTGGTCTCAAGGTACCTTTCTGATGGTTCTGATGTATATTATTGCATTACTCTTATTAGTGAATAATTTTCCAGGACATATGCATCCTAATAATTGACTTATCTATTCATTAAGAGGTTTTGGATTATTTCTACCTTTTGGCTTCTTTCAGTAGACTACTATTAAAATTTGTATAATATGTGTTTTTAATTCATCTATACATTTATATATATGTGAATTTCAGAATATGTTTATGATATATAGGAACCCTCTATTAGACAATATCTGATTTATATATGATTATATATAGCATACAAACTTAACTGATATACACAACCTATTGTATATATATATTCATTTAAAAGCATGTACATAAATCGAGTCTTCATATTATCCAATGTTTAAGGCCTACTGTATGGAAGAACTAAAGAACTTTTATCAGCTATATGATTTGCAGATTTTTTTTCCTGCTCTGTGAGTGACTTTTCACTTTCTTTAGATTTGATATTATATGACGTGCTGATCGAAAATTAACCTTTGGCATCACAACCAAGAGACAATTCACAAGTCCAAACATCCAGTGTCCTAAAGATTTTTTTTCTATTTCAGAGTTATATAATCCTCTGTAATTTGAACATAGCTTTAATATAATGACAAATACGATGGTGAACAGACAGTCAGGGAGCAGCTGCTCCAGCTCATCCAGAGTGCTAAGTGCGTCATACGAGTTGTGCCAAATTTCACAACGCTCCCACGGTGGAGATGCCATTATTATGGCACAGCAAGGTCTCTTGCCAAAACTTCTGTACTTAACATCCAGTTCCCATGTCAAATATTTATTTCCAACATCCCTCAGAGTAAGGAAGGAAGTTCTTGTTCGTCTGCTACACAGGGCCCCGAGGGTTTGAAGAAAATCATATGTCAATAGGCATTAGCATGAATATATCGCTTATAGAAAGAACTTCAGTTACAGGGTCTTACAATATACCAGCCATTATCAGTGAATTGTCTGGACACATCAGTAAAGATTCCGGGACAAAACTCACAATGTAGGTGGGGATGGGGGTTAGGTGGTGGGAGGAAGTGGGAAAAAAACCAAGAAGTTTCAGTGCAGGGAAAGGTTCTGGGAGAAGTAAGGAACATTGCAGAGGCTTTGAGAAAAGGTAGATGCTACTCTCAGTCGGTCTGAGCTGTCATAACTTCTAAATAAAACAAAAAGCTAAAGTAAAATGGACTTTTCTCTTTCTCTGCTTGACTACGGGTTGTTATCTGAAAACAAAGGTTTGGCCACTAACTCAATAGATGTAAGCCAGTTCTGGTACTGCAACCTTCATTTGGTGTCAAGAGATGGACAGTTGAGGGTCCTGTCTCCCCGATTATTTGGCAATTTCATTTATATCGCTTTCATATACATACATTGTAGGATGCTTCTACTACATTGGGTTTCCATACTACCCCTCAATAGTCCCTTAATTTTGGTTGTCTTTTTCCATATTCTCTCCCACTCTACAACCCTACCCAATTGATCTTCCCATTTTTGACATCCCTTCCATTCATAACTATCTATCCAATTTTCATTTCCTAGGGAGACATATCTGCCCTTCCTAGTCTCTACGTTATACTTACCCTCTGTGGTTCTATGGATTGTAGCTTGGTTATAATTGACTTCATGGCTAATATCCACATACAAGTGAATATATACTTTTTGTCTTTCTGGGTCTGGAATACCTCACTCAGGGTGATCTTTTTTTTTTTTTCTAGTGCTATCCACTTACCTTCAAGTTTCATGATTTCATTTTTTAAAGTAGCTGAGTAAGATCTTTTGTGTAAATATACCACATTTTCTTTACCCTTTTCTGCTGAGGAACATCTAGGTTGTTTCCAGTTTCAGGATATTATGAACATGGTTGAGACATTGTCTTGTAGAATGATGCATACTTTGGGTATATGCTCAAGAGCGGTATAGCTAGATCCTGAGGTAGACTGATTCCTATCTTCCTGAGGAACCCTCAGACTAGTTTTCACAGTGGGTGTACAAGTTTGCAGTTCCTTAGTCAGTGGATGAGTATTCCTTTACTCTACATCCCTGGCAGAATGAGTTGATATTTGTTTTATTGATCTTAGCCATTTCAATGGGAGTAAGATGAAATCTCAAAGTAGTTTTGATTTGCGTTTTCTTGATGACTAAGCACGTTTATTATTTCTTTAAGTGTTTGTCACCCGTTTGAATTTTCACCTTGAGAATTCTCTATTTAGATCTATAACCATTTTTAAATTGGATTATTTTTGTTGTCTAGTTTTTTAATTCTGTCTATGTTTTGGATATTAACACTCTGTTGGATGTGTACTTGGTAAAAATCTTTTTCCTTTCTGTGGGCTTTTTTTTATATGATGGTGCTATTCACTGCACAGAAGTTTTTCAGTTTCACGAGGGCCCATTTATTAATTGTTGATCTTTTTTTTTTTGAGGCAGGGTTTCTCTGTAGCTTTGGAACCTGTCCCAGAACTAGCTCTTGTAGGCCAGTTTGGCCTTGAACTCACAGAGATCCAGCTGCCTCTGCCTCCTGAGTGCTGAGGTTAATGGCATATGCTACCACCACCTGACTCTCATAACTTAAATAAACTCATTCCTATTAATCTGTCTTCTGTCACATGTCACCTGTTCTGCTTCCTCTATGACTCAAGGCTGGACAACAAATTTTATAACTGGCTTTCCCAGAACTTGACCATTATCTCTATGTTCTCAGGTTCTCTAAAAGATGCCATAACCACCAGACAACAGGAAGTATTATTAAGAATATGATGCCCACATTCCCAAGAGGTTTTTGGTTGTTTGGTGGGTTGATTGTATATTGTTACTGATCATGGTAAGGGAGGACATTAAACAAGGGTGGTTGGATTCAAGGATTTCTTTCTGAGAAAAGAAAGAGGGAGATGTAGGAAGGATGGGATAAAATGTTTCAGACTAAAAGCAATCATTAATCTAAACTATTTTACATTGATATGGATTTTTGTATATTTATACAAATTTGAGGTTACTTTTTGTTATAATATACTGTATATATGTTTCTACTCATGTTTAAGGCTTTTTTGTATATTATTATAAATTTAAGGTTATTTTAATTATGTTACCTGTATTACGTGTCTTTACTCTTGTTTAAGAGGATTTTTGTACATTGCTACATATTTAAGATTATTTTGTTACAACATACTATTTATATCTCTATACTCTTATTTAAGGTATTATACCTATGCAGTTCGTATAAAAATGAGTTCCTATAATTTTCATTTCCAGATTTGCCTCAGCTTTTATTTCTTTATTGATTCTATTTCCACCTTCAGGTGTTGAACAGGTTTATTCATTTTCTGCCACTATCATTTGTATTCTCAGAGATTTATTTAATGGATTCATATATTTCCTCTTTAAGGACCCCTATCATATTTGTACAGTCTATTTTAAAGTCTTTTTCTTTTCATTTTCAGGAGGTCCCATTTATTAATTGTTTCTCTCAGTGGGATAAAGGGAACACTTCTGCATTGCTGGTGGGAATGCAAGCTGGTACAACTCCTTTGGATGTCAGTGTGGTGATTTCTCAGAAAATTAGGAAACAACCTTCCTCAAGACCCAGTAATACCACTTTTGGGTATATATCCAAAGAATGCTCCATCGTACCACAAGGACATGTGCTCAACTATGTTCAAAGCAGCTTTGTTTGTTATAGCCAAACCTGGAAACAACCTAAATGCCCCTCGACTTAAGGAAAATGTGGTACATTTACACAATGGAGTACTACACAGAAAAAAAAAATAACAACACCTTGAATTTTGCAGGAAAATGGATGGAGCTAGAAAACATTATTTTGAGTGAGGTAACCCAGACACAGAAAGACAAGTATCACATGTACTCACTCATAAGTAGTTTTTAAACATAAAGCAAAGAAAACCAGCCCCCAAATCACAATCCCAGAGAACTTAGACAACAATGAGGATACTAAGAGAGACATACATAGATCTAATTTACATGGAAAGTAGAAAAAGGCAAGATCTCCTGAGTAAATTGGGAGCATGGGGACTTTGGGGGAGAATTGAAGGGGAGGGGAGAGGCAGGGAGGGGAGCAGAGAAAAATGTAGCGCTCAATAAAAATCAATAAAAAAAGAAATTGAACTTACAAAAAAAAAATAAAGTCTTTTTTTCTGGTGGTTCAGCTGTTCTCTGGGCCTACCGTGGTGGGGTGGTGGACTCTAGTGGAGACATACTGTCCTGGCTGCTATTATGTTTTTATGCTGGTGTCTAGGCATATGGGTTTGAGACAACTATAGTTCTAGGTGCTAATGTCTGGTCTTGTCTTCATTGGGTGGGTGTTTTGTTCCTTCATTTCTGTTGCTCTCTCTGGTTCCTAGAAGAGTGTACTAACTACATATTTTGTGGTAGGAAATTCTTTTGGTGTACTTATACGTGTGGCTACTGGTGGGCTTGGGTAAACTGTATTTCTAGACATTGGGAGCTGGTAGTCAGGAATTGGGTCGTCTAGAAGGAGGTGTCTGGGGGTGTTCACAGGAGGATGGAAAGCAGAACGTCCTATCTGAATCTATTTAGTCGCATGGGAATGGAGACAGATAATGAAAAGAGGTCAGAGGTCACAGCAGGTGGTCTGGTACAGAGCTGGAGATGAAGCTTGGGGACTGGCCTTGGAGGACTGGGGAAAGAGACGAAGATCAGCATTCAGACTGTGCTTCGCTGGCTGGAGGGGCCTGTGGGTACGCAGGGAGTTCCTGCTGGGCGTGGGGCTGAGAAAAAGCAATGTGTGGAGGGAGAAGTTAGGTGGGGAAGAGCTGGTCCTTCATGGAGTGGAGGGCAGAGAGGAAGGGGAGCCCGTGGCAGATGTTCTATTTCAGCTGGACTTGAGACTAAGGGATTGGATTTGGTCGAGCTAAGGGAGAGGTGAAGACCTGCAATTAGCCTACTCGCTTCCCTGGCTGGAGTCAAATTATATAATTTTGAAACTTAGATTTAGATCTTTATGCCATGTTTCCTTCATTTTATTCACATAGTGTAGTATAAGTGTAAGATAAACACTACACTATATATGTTCAGTTTCACTTGTTAAGAACTTTTGGGTGTGAGCTGGAGAGATGGCTCAGAGGTTAAGAACACTGATTGCCCTTCCAGAGGTCCTGAGTTCAGTTCCCAGCACCCACATGGTGGCTCACAGCCATCTATGGTGACACTCAATGCCCTCTTCTGGTGTGCAGGCAAAATGTAGACCAAACACGGTATACACAATAAATAAATAAATCTCTAAAAAAACAAACTTTTGGGTGTTCTAAGATACTACCATTAAATGTGCTTTGTTATTTCTAGCATGCTTCCTAGTTTCAAATAAACCTATGTTGATTTTCAGTCTTTTCCCAGGTAGCATTATTTCTTCAGACTTCTTACTGTTAGAAGTCACCCTCTTATCTACTCCATTAATCAGTAATTATTTACTCTTTGTCTCTGTAAATAGTTGAAACAATTTTGTCACATATACACTGGTATTCTGCAATGACTTTATGCACAATCTTTCTCTTTCAATTTGATTCTTTATTTCTGCTGAGTAATTTTAAATTTAGATGCTCCTTATACCCTAAATAAAATGAATTCATGTGTGGTTTATCTTATTTCATTGGCAGTTTGGACTTTTAGGAAAAGGTCTATGTAAGTGATTTTTTCCTCTTTCTTCCTCTTCTATTCTCGTCAAGCCATTCTGGGAAGTCAGTTTACTGGCTACCTTTGACAGAGTTATCTCAATGTGTTTTGTGTCTTGGCCTTTAGAGATCATTGTGTATCCCTGCTGGAGTTTGGAAGTGCTGACCATTTGTGGTCAATGTTTTCAAATTGTGGTCTGGTAGCTGCAGGGTTTCAGAGAGATCCTTACAGGCTCTGGGAAAGGAGAGAGAAAATGGAGATTGTGTGGTAGGTGTAGGCTCTTGAACTCTTCAGCCCATCCAATAAGATTACCTTGGTTTTCATGTTTTGTATAATAGGCCTCCACCTAAAACCTGCTGTTTAAGACCTAGTAATAACTTTCCTAGAATTTCTGATTCTGAAAGGCATTCTTAAGAAAATAAGACAGTTACTGTCAAGTTATTACATGCTTTTAAAATCACCTAAGAGTATTACTAAGACATCAAGTTCCTTGAAAACACCAGTACACTCTATTACCCATTGCATAGGTGCATGAGGCCGCCAGTAGTGATCCAAGAAGGTTTTCCCTGGTGAGTCTTGATGGCCCAATAGTAGTTTTGAATGTTATGGGGATAAAATAAGAATCAGATGTTTCTTATTGTAGTTTCTGGCATTTCCCAATTTAACATAAATAGAGTGGAATTGGCTTTCAGCTTGTCTTTAATCATTTATTGCTTTGCCAAGTAGATTAAAAAATCCATTGAATCTTCTCTCAATGATCCACTCTGTTTGGTCTTGGCATCTCCCACATGAGAGCTGTTTTCAATGCTGTTGTCTCAACAAGGAAGAAGCTTGTAAGCAACAAATTTTATCCTATAAAATCCTAATGGCTACGTAGAAGCCGGTGTATGAAGGTTATGAGCATAGCTCTGAATGCAGAGTGTCCTGATTCAAATCTCACCACTCAAGCCTCATAGACATGGGTCTCTGGGCAAGCTTCTGTCCTGATGTTTACTCATCCATAAGTTGTTGAATACAGTAGGAGTGCTTGATCCATATGGATATAAGAAGGACCATATGCAAATGAAGAGCTATAAATGTGCCTAGTAAACTTGGTGCATTGGTATCCAGCTGCAGCCTCAGAGGAAGGCAGAAGGAAGAGCTAGTCAAATCAGGGTCACAGTTTGGGAAGCTGTATCTAAAAGAAAAATCAACAACAAAACCCCAACAAACTCATTTCCTGGTGCATAAAACTTCTCCAGAAGTAGACTCTTCTATTTTCATATAACTTTAATCCATCCCTGTCCATTTAAGAGAGAGATTCAGCTGAAAAACACGCATTGGGTCCTCCTCATATCAAAATAGAAAAAGTGAAAGATACATATCTACACCATTATAAAAGTGAATATTTGTTATTTCTTAATGCAGATGAGTATATGGTGAGTCTAAAACAGCTCAGCTGGTCTTGCTTTACAGATCACATTGCCCATTCCTTAGAAGTATTCCGAATCTGGCGTATTCTAACTGCTCTAAACGTCTTGATAATAAAAATCTGGCCTGAGTCTGAAAAAGCATGGGATAAAATCGAACTTGCTGAACATAGCGGACAATGAGGACTACTGAGAACTCAAGAACAAGGGCAATGGGTTTTTGATCCTACTGCACGTGCTGGCTTTGGGGG
>NW_004949117.1:3060477-3072583 GCF_000317375.1 Microtus ochrogaster | reverse complement strand
GGGAGGCGGTGGCGGGGAGGAGGCAGAAATCCTCAATAAATAAATAAATTTAAAAATAAAATAAAAAAATCCCTTTTAAATGAAACAATGACCTTTTGTGCTCATTGAAGTTCTCTATCTGACTAACATGTCTTCATTTCCTCCACTGACATGGCTAACAGCGTTTTGGTGCTGTCTATTCTCACATGCTTTCACATTTGGGAGATATATATATATATATCCAACAACCCGCAGTAATAAGTGTAGCTGCAAGAATAAAATTGAAAAGTCTGCTGTAACCAGTCCAATTTGCAAGGACTTCATTCTCTTTCCAGAAACAAGTTGTGTCAGTGTGAGAGGGTGCCTTTCTTAAGGACCCAGGAAATGGTGACATGCTGGCATTCGAGATGTCAAACACTCTGATCCTTATTCTTACCTGCCAGTGCTCAGTGATAGCTGGTGAGTAGATTGGGTCCTCAGGAGAAAACTTAGGCTCTTCAGCCATCAATTCACGAACTCTCCACAGCCTTGCATTGTTGCTTTTCTATCCTCACCTTTATAAACCTACACATCTGGAAATTTAGCACTCTCTATCTTCTGACGTCTCTTTTTTGGTTACTTTTCTTTGAAAAATTTCCACTGGATTTAACTGGATTTTTGATGACACATGATTTCTAACCAAATGCTTCTACAATTCATAATGAAATTCTAGATGGTCAGTCAACTCTATTTTAAAAGACACAGATTTTGCCACTACTATATCTTATGCCTCTTGGGACTGAAGTATGCTTCATTACAAAAACTCTGACATGATTAAGAAAATGATCTATTTTTTCGGTTCTTAGAAACAGACAGGAAGGAACCACATTGTTTTTCTATAATAAACGGAATGTGGTTTGTTAGCCTCCCCTCTCCAGGAGCCCTTTCTGGGTAACATTTATTATCTGGGTGGTCAGGTGATAGCCAGGGGTGATAACTATCAGTAGTGTTGGCTCAGCTTGTATCAGGGTTCTGAATTGATCTTCTGGGAAATGAGTTTTTATAAGAAACAGAATATCTTTCCTATGTTTTCTCCTTTTCTCTCATTTTTTTTCTTATCTGTAAATATAAAATCTTCCTTTGTAACACTAATTTAGTCCCCTCCCCCACCCCACATACCCACTAGCAAGGGCTTATTTGACAAAACCACAGGTATTCATATCACTAGCTGCCAGCTTCTTCCTTTTCCAAGCCTGATTCTCTGATACTGTCTTTCATTTTAGCATACTATTTCAGTCTTCTTTAACTTTGCATATGATTCTTAAATTTTCTCTCATGACTTTAATTTCAATAATTGGTTTGAAGTGTTAGATGATGTTGAAACTAAATAAATATATTAATGGGAAAGGGTCTACATTATACAATTTTTTTTTCAGTTGACTCTAATTCTGTTTGAATATATTACCAGAATGGAGGAAGGAAAATTACTAGATTACAATTTAAGATTCTAGGAAAGAAACTTTTATCTCTAGCAACACTTGACCTTTCAAATGTCATTTGTTTTAAACCGTAGTTCTATTTAACTTTGCAATACAGTGGAGATTTTTTTCTTAATATAACTCCTTTGTTCTCTATATCTATCATCTATCTCTATCTATCTATCATCTATCTATCTATCTATCTATCTATCTATCTATCTATCTATCTATCTATCTATCTATCTATAGCATCTCTCTCATCTATGTACGTGTGTATGTATCATCTATTTATCTAGCTATTTATAATCTATGCACCTATCATTTATATGACAATTTATTATTATAAACAAATATTTTTTCAAAGTGAAAGACACTTGGTTTTGATCTCTTTTTCAGATGCTTTTTTGTGTGTGGTAATTTTGTAGGACTTAAATGATTGGAAGAGAGCATCATTTTCCCAATATTTTGACTCAATTTCCATGTTGCCTTCCTTCCATGGTGCTTAATTTCAGCTTAATTACTATCTAATTGTATTTTATACTATTAAATATTGACTTTCTTCACAAACCACAAAAAATTACAACAAAAAGTCTCTCCACCAAAGAAAAAAATACCCAGAAAAAAATGATAAGAACTCATTAAAAACATTAAGGTACACTTAACTATGTAGTGTTGAGCCTCACAATTCAGTATAACCCTTAACATGTGAAGTGCGTTTAGAGAGAGTTGTTGACTGTTAGATGAGAGAGATGTTGGCTATTAGATGAGAGACTCAGAAACGCTGAGAAAGGCAGTGTAAGTCCCTGCCTGCCACCCTGAGGACACTGTGAGAACTGCACCTCACCCTCCACTAAGCGCATAAATGTCAGGACAAGTATGAAATGGAGGACGGAACCCTGGCGTCCCCTAAAAGGACAGGAACTGGGGCTATTACCCAGATGATTCAGGTGAGACAGGAATGCTCATCAGAAATATTCCCATTATTGAAATTATTTTAAACAAACGGCCAGGAAACGGCATCCTATAATTGCCGCACTTGAGGTGAAAGAACATGAAGAATGGATGTTTTCAGTCCTTTAGTACCAACGGGTCACGTTCTAGTTCATTCAGTAGTGTGTTTAGTCTTCCTAAACTCTGTAGCTAGGCTGAGACAAAAAGACGGGTGCTGACCATAAAGGGACAACAGGAGGACTTCTCAAGCCGAGAACAGGCTGCTGAACATGTTGGACAGTTGTGCTGTCCTTGACTTTTTACCCTGTGAATCAAATAGCACGACCAGAACAGGATAGGCTGTGCTTGGGGCCACTATAAGTATCAGACTTCCGCTTTATTCCTTCCCTCTGTATCAACACAAACCTCTATAACTCTTACTTATTTCAGTAAAGAATCATTTTCATGGGCAAAGGGCAACACCCTTCACGCTGTTGTTTATATCTGGGCACTTGGAACCTCCATGGCACTTGGGACACAGATGACCTCACCATGTGAGTGCTGAGCCAGGCAGTACCACCATTCTGTCCTTCAATGTCCTTTGAGATGTGGGCTGGGGGATTTATGTCTTTTGTAACCTACTTTCTTTTTCTGCTGTATTTCTGAAATGTGGTGGGCATTTTCCTATATAGTGTTCAGTTCATCTCATATCTTCCTGCTGCAGGACTGACAACCTTTCACCTGCCCACTTATTTCTCCCATGTGTGTGCTTCATTAGACTACCAGATGCCTCAAATTCCTAATAATAGTGGTTGTTGCTTTTTATTATTATTGTTCGCTGCTAGCCAGGTGTCAAGACCCTGTCTATCATTGTGGCCGTGTTTTGATGTGAGACTTTTAAAAGACATGAATATACATCCAGAAATTTACAAAATTATAAGACTGTGATGTCTCAGATGGAACATCCAGAGGATTTTGTTCTGCACAACAGTTTCTTCAGGGTGATGTGGACACTGAACATTTTGAGATTTTCTTCTCACTACCTGAGTGCCTTTGTATTTCAGCTTCCATCTGATTTCCATTCCTGCATGAACATGAGACACAAAGAAATGCCTGGCTTTCAGATATTCACACAATCCATTTGTGATCTGATGCAGAGTAAAAGTAGCAAGCAGAGCACTAACTACAACTCAGGCATGGTTCCAAGTGCTTATATCTCATAGTTCATTTTATCTCCACAGCCCTGGAAGAGTAAAAAAAGTCCTCTTGGGTTTTATAGACAAGGAAATTGAAGCTTATAGGATTTATTTTCTACTCCAGGGGGCTTTCCACAAAGCTGATATGTAGATAAGAAACCTTTTATATGATAACACTTCCAATAGAATATGGGCTGTTGGGCTCTAGAATTTGCACAGGGAATCTTTCTACTGATTTGCGGTGCTTGTTCTGGAAGTGCCTCCTACAGAGGAAGTGGGGGCTTTGCTAGCCCGGAGAATGAGCTCATCTGCTGCATTCCCCACTGGGAATGTACACATTTGTCATGGGAGAATGACTGTGGATACTAGGTAAATTTTTTATGGCCGTGGACATGAAGGGACAAGCAGAGCCTGAGTTCTCTTGGATGATGTTCACGGAAACCACCTGACGCAAATAGAGTTCTCCATTTAGTGACAAGAAAACAGACACAAGGGATATTAAAATTACAGAAGATTCAAGCCTGAAGAATGGAAGTGTATGTGTGTGTGTATGTGTGTGCATCTGAAGCTATATTGAATATTTAGACTTCTAAAATATTGAAAAAGCACTCAAATTTTATAAACTCTCTTCTTTGAATTATCAATAAAATACAGGATAATTATTATGGGCCAAGATGCCTAATAAGTACATGTATGAAGAGGTTGGCATTCATACAGGAAAAACTATGAAAAATTTTAAACCAACATAAATGGACATAGCATTGCTTCTACATTTAATAGAAGTATGTGGCAGTTAATTAAAAATTCTTTCAAAAATCAAGAAAAAACATCCTTCTTGGCCAAGGAAGAGTAAAAACAAAACCACCCTCTGGTGTAGGGAGTCCTTCTGTCTATGTGTTGCTTTATTGGTCAATGAATAAAGAAGCTGCTTTCGGCCAATGGATTAAGGGAATATAGCCAGGCTGGAAGAAATATATATATATAGAGAGAGAGTAGGCAAAGTCAAGGAGAAGCCATGTAGCTCTGCTGGAGACAGATGCCAGATGCCAGACGGAACTTTACGTGGTAAGTCACAGCCACGTGACAATGCACAGATTAATAGAAATGGGTTAACCAAAGATATAAGAGCTAGCTAACAATACACTTAAGTGATTGACCAAGCAGTGATTTAAATAATAAAGTTTCTGAGTGGTTATTTTGAGTCTTGGCAGCAGGAAGAAGCATTCACCTCCTACAAGAACTCCTTCTCAAAAAATCTCCCAAACAGTCATTTATATCTGCAGAATCCAGAAATATTCCATCTTCAGTATGTATTATGGACTTCTTTACTGTGCGGTGGCTTACTCTCATGAGAAGCCAGCTCTGTTCTCTCCACAGATAGCATCTTTCCTTGGTTTCTCTCGTGACCTAATTCTCTGCCCCATGGGTTGTCTGATGAGCCCCTAGTTCCCCTGTGAACTGTCAGTGCTTGCTAGACTTTAACCTCTGGCCCTGTTTTCCTTCCTTTGTCTCCCTTCCAATTTTCTTTAAAGCAGATGCATCCTTGATCCATCTTTCTTTCTGATTCTCAATGATATGGCAGTTACCGCCTGTGCACCAGACTTGACGAGAAACTCTCATGTTGAGCTTATTTCTAAGCAAAATCCCACCTCATGTGCTACCTTGAGGATTTATTGAGCACCCACTGCACGACAATGATTACTTTATATATTTCCCATGTCATTTCATATAGTATTTGGATTGATTGACAAGGAAGGTCCTACCTCCACATTTACAGATTAGGATATCAAACGTTAAGACATTCAAGTAACTTGCCTGGTTAATGGATATTTTGCCATATCAGACTTTGATGTCTAATTTTGCCCAATTTGAGAATTCAACCTGTGCAGTGAAAACTAAATTTTAGGAGAATCATTACCCCCGCTCTTCTACTCAGGGAAGTCTTCCCTCAAGGACTGAGTTCGCTAGCATGAGAGACAAGGGGCACTTTTGAGCAATCACTCTCTGTCAAACACTCTGTTGCCTTCAGTACCCGACATCCAACTAGTATAACACTAGGGCATCTGCAAGGACACAGATGACCAGCAGGCAAGCCTGATGATTTTCATTCCAGGTTTTTCTTCCTTATATCACTCAGTCTCAGTGATACGAATTTAAGTTGCTTTCTCCCCCGTGCACTGTTTTTTCTCTAGGTTTTCTTAGTTTTTAAATTTCACTGGAATACATTCATTGTACATAGTGATGGATATCATAAATGTCTTCACAAAAGTATGTCATGTGCTATAATCACCACATTCACCCCCACATGCTCTCTTTCTCTAGCCTTTCATCTTGTGCTGGCTAGTTTTTAGGTCTTCTTGACACAGGCCAAAGTCATTTTGGAAGAGGGAGCATCCGCTGAGAAAATGCCCTCACCGGACAGACTGGCCGGTGGGCAAGCATTGCTGTTCTTTTTCTTGACTGATATTTGAAGTAGGGGCTTCTTGGTGGTATAAGAAAGTGGGTTGAGGAGCAAACTGAAGACATATAGACTCCTTATATATTTTAGGTATCGGTTCTCTTCCAGCAGATTCTCTCTGGCTTTGGATATTCTCTCCTCACTCTGGTGATGGCTTGCTCTGCAGTGTAGAAACTTTTGAATTTCACGCGACCCCATATGTCAGTTCTTGGTATTATTTCCTGAGCTCTGGAAGGCCTTTGGAAAGGTCTTTGTGGTGTCCAGATCTGTAAATGCTTTCCCTCCACAGATTCAAGTCTCAGCCTTAGGCCTTCAGGTCACTGGGAGTTGATCTTTGTACAAGGAAAGGCGCAGGATTCAGCATCACTCATCGACATGCCGGTGTCTGTTTTCACAGCACCACTTGCTAAAGGGGCAGTCTTTCTCCAATGTACTGCGTGTGTGTAAACCTGTGCGTGTGTGTGCATGTATGTGTATGTATGTGTGTGTGAATCTGTGAATGTGTGTTTGAATGTGCGTGTGTAACTAAAATTGTGCATGTGTGTATGTGTATGTATGTATGTATATGTGTGTATGTGTGTACATGTGTGTATGTGTGTACATGTGTGTATGTGGATGTTGTGTGTGTGTTACCCTCATGTTTTATGTTACTGGTCTCCATACCTCTCTAGCATTACCCGAATTTCATCTAATTTCTACAAAGGACCAAAATAGTCATTCTCAACTGCAAATCTCATAAGGAGATACTTAGTGGGGGGTACTGTGCCCTCGGAGTAAACTCCAGTTTATTTCGAATGGCACCTATAACCCAGTGAGATCTTGAGTCTTCTAAATGTATGGTTGTGTTAGGCATCACTTCAGTCCTGCCCCTTGCGGAGCTATGTTGGTGGCTTTTTTTTTTTCTCCATGAAAGCAAGCTGAAACATTTAAATTTAATACCCTGCTGGAAGCAAACTTTTCTCACCTCAACACCTCCTTTCTCAACTCTTGGGTTTCCTTCTGACTTAGGTATTATTTCTGTGGAATCCTGGCTCTGCCTCTGATGTTTCTACAGAAGGTTAAAATACCCGGGCATTTTCTGTCTTTGTACTAGATCAAAATGTCCTTTCATGTTCCTTTTTTTTAAGCAAATGCATTTATTTTTCCTTATTAAATAACTGAAGAAAATCTATGAAATATTCAAACAAAACAGCTGCTGCTCGGGGGCAAGTGAAGGACTAACTCAGGGCTCTCCCAAGGTTCCAAGAAGGTCTGTATACATTAGCAATTTGCTCTGGGAAAGATGGACTCATCATCCTGCCTCAGGAATCAGCTTTGCAATGATGTTTTAAGATAGGGTCTTGTTATGCAGAACTCAATCTGTGTATCTGGCTGGTCTTAAACTGCCACGGGATCCCTCTTCTTGCTTCTGCCTCCTGAACACTTAGTCTACAGCCGTGTGCCTCTGGCTCAGCGCTGAATGAGCCATTTAAAAACAAGCAATTCCAGTTAAAATCCAACTTGCAAGACAACTTGGTAACAGGTTCTCACTTCCAAAATCCAAGCTGCACTCAAGGAAATGCCAAGTAAAACTCAAGGGCTGTGTGGCAGACACCCTGCTCCCGCCCGGATTCCAACTTTCCAGGATGAGTATTAGTCTGCCTTTCCTGATACCCTAAGTGTCTGTCCGAATTTAGAAATGAGATCTCATTGAACTTTCTTAGCCCTAAGGTCCTGCTCCTCCCCCTATGACCTCAGGTAGGAAAGTATTCCCAAAGTGTAGCAAGCAAGGGGTTCCTAATGCAGAGTGTGCTGTTCCTGCTGCATTTTACCACAGTTCCTAGAGGGCTGGGGACACCATGGCAGCCCAGTGGAGTAAATGCCAGCAATCTTGGGTGGTCTGGTCAATGCCAGAGCACAGAGAGCAGGAAACAGGCTGATACATTATATCCCTGGCAGCAGATGGGATGCATGCAAACATGCTGCCCGCCTTCTTCTCTCATAGGAAATACAGGGACATCGCTGTTCCTTTCTGGAGATGCCTTTGCCGGGTGGGGGAGAGGGTTTACATGTGGGTATCCTGCAGTGTAAAGGAGCAAGTCTGGCCCATGTACTCCACATCACTCTCCCATGCACACCAACATGGGAAGAAGAGGTGAGGAGGATCCTGGTGGGACAAAGTCTTCGTAATTTCTTTTGTCAAGATTCCTCCATACCTCAGAGCGACAGTACCACAGGCAGGTTAGGGTGAACTCCCCATGAGTCTGGCCCTCAATGTGTCTGCAGCAGACACCTAGGGTCTTTGCCATAGTTTCCAGAAACACCGCCATCTCTTTGCAACCCGAGCCAGATGTTAGGCGTGTTTGTAGAAGAAAGTATTCTGGCTGTGTCCCCCAAATAACTGACACTCGCCTGAAAGAAAGAACAAATTATTTTGTTGTTGCATATAAACACATGACTTTTTTTGTATTTTAATAGCAACTGGATTTTCTAGAATGCAACCGTTAGGTAAGCAGAAAACAATCCTACTGTAGTTTACTTGGAACTTTACCTCTTCATCATTCGGGCAGATGTCGTTATCCACCCCTATATGGATATTGTTTATGGTATTTGGGATAAAAGTGCATCACATCTGGGGCTGGAGAGGTGAATTTAAAAGTATATTTATGTATTAAATAATTTCTCTATTGCTTTCTTTCTTTTTAATGTCTCTATGTAATGGCAAATAAGGAGTTAAACATGCATCACCAAAGTGTGCATTTTGGTGTTAGAAGCATGGAAACCACTCATCTACATTGAAGAAGGTAATAGGAGAAGAATGGTCCAGGCGTGGACTCCCATCTCCATCACTTGCACAGTGAGAGATGCGGGGAGTCATTCATTCTGAGTTAGTTTTCCTGTCTGTGAGACTGTTAGCTTCTAGGACTGTGGTGGCGATAAGATCACATGTCAGAAAATGCTTATTCTTAGACCAGGATCTGGCGTGTAACACTGTTAAAGTTAGGCAAAATAATTATAAAGGAAGCATTGAAATGACTGTTATCAATTTATTTTAAATTTCACGTGAAAACATCAGTTGCATCTTTCTGTCTTTTCTCCATTTTTTTCATTTGTCTTTGAGACAAGATCTCATAATGTGGCCCAGGCTGCCTTTGAGCTTGCAATCCTCCTGCCTCGGCATCCCAAGTGCTGGGATTACAGACCGTGCCAGCACGCCCACCTCCACTCTATTTTCAGACTTTCTAAACTATCTTCATGTGAGAATATGAAATGTGACTTATAAAGCTATGAATAACAGCTTGAAGAGCATACACCAATCCTTTGAAATTTCTCCTGAAGCATTCAGGTGGAGGGTGTTATTCTCACCACGGGAAGCCCTTTAACTAGCAATGAGTAAACTATAGTCGGGCATTTATGGACTTATTTATGTGGATAATGAACAGAATTGGGTTTCTGTCTTCTTTTGTAATAGTGATTAGTGAAGATGAATTAGCAAAGAAATATACAGGAAGGTGAGATGATCTTGATTGGTCAGAAAGCACATCTCAAGTCCTCTTTTTCCTCTAAGTAATTCCATTTTGTAATGTACACTATGTAGCAATGTATTACATGTAAAGTTATATAGTGATCTAAATAGCGTGTGATGTATATAGCTATATAGAAACTTCATATAGGTAAAATATATAGTTATTCCACATTGTATACCATCTCTCTCTCTCTTTATATATATATATACTTTCTCTCTATATATATTTTATATATAAAATGTATACAGTTTTAACCACACATACTTTTTTTTCTTTTTTTCTTTCTATAGTTTTGTTGTTATCTGGCTGAAGGATATTCTTTAGTGTTTCTAATCGGACAGACCAGCCTTTCTTGTAACATTTTCTTTTGTTTATAAGAAAACCTCCTCATTTTATTTATGGTTCAATTAGTTTTTTGATGGCTGACCACAGCCTGTGGATGTCCCCAAACACATGCCATGTTAATGTTTAAAGTTCAGCTTTGATGAAAACATCTTTCACATGTATAAATTCTCAGCAACTTCAGATAAAGGCAAGCCAGACAGACTTGCTGAGGGAGGATGGAGACCTGGACAGAGGTTTGGTTGACTTAGAAAGCAATAATGGCTGCCAAAGAAATGAAGAAAGAAGGGAGGAATTCTGAGTTTGCATGGAGGAATATCAACGGTTGGCCAGAGGCACGAGAAACAGATTTGTTTGGCTTAGCCTATGCTACAATAGTCTTTTAATTGGAAAGTTTGAGATTTATGTTTTCCAAACTGATTTAAATTATAGCCTTTTGTTGGTACATTAAAACATTAGAACATATGTAACTAATCATTATAGCCTATAGCTTGAGGACACATATGCTAAAATTACTTAGATATATTTACGTTGAGTTTTCTTGAGCCTGATACAACCTTAAATATCTTACACAAAACATAATGTAGTATATGAATTTTTTTCCAATGAGTATAAACATCCAAAAATTCTGAACTTTATGAAATGCATGAAAGTAAATAAGAAGGGATGTGCACCTTAGGAAATGTAAAGTTGGTCGTTTTATTTCATCAGCCTATGCAAGGCCATTGGGCACACACTCATGCTTATACGCAGGAAAATAGATGGCTAGCATTAGTTTATTTCATCAGATACATAAGTGCATCAAATTCTCCCAAGTGTGACCTTGTAAGGTATCCTAGACTCCCAGAGATGGAGCCACGCTAGTCTCAAACACAAGACCAACATTCAACGAACAGTTACTCTTTCTTCCCCAGACAAATGAATATGCGCCAGCTGTAATTTCTCTGCTAAGCGTATTGCTTTGTATAAACACTTGAAAGTTGAACAAGTCATAAGCATTCATAGAATTTTAGAACTGAACAGATAATGTGTAGTGGCTTGAATGGGAAGGGCCCCTGAAGGCTCATAAATTCTAATAACTGAATTCCAGTTGGTGAAGTGTTTGTGATGAATTAGGAAGTGTGGCCTTGTTGGAGGAAGTGTGTCTCTAGGAGAGGATCTGAGGTTTCAAAAGCCCTTGCCAGGCCCAGTCTCTCTGTCTCTGTCTCTGTCTGACTGTGGATAAGGATATAAAAGTCTCAGTTACCGCTTCGGTACAATGGATGCTTCCATGTTTTCTGTCATGATGATAATAGACTAAATTCTGAAACTTTAAACAAGCCCTCAATTAACTGATTTCTTTTGATAAGAGTTGCTCCTTGGTCATGGTGTGTCTTCACAGCAAGAGAAGAGTGACTAAGATAAAACAGTCAGAATGAACTGTACCATTTCAGTGCAAGATCTACTTGAGAATGGGAATAGATCGACTCCTACTATATTGCTATTACTACTGCCATCCCTAAAATAACAGGTCAAGCATCACTCTTTGACACAGGGAAATAGTCACCCGTTCAGGGTATCTGTTAAGAAATGCAGTTCACCTGGGGCTCTCTGCCCGGGGCAGCAAGAAGAAAATATGGGTGTGTCCAGTTCCATTAAGACTGAGTAGGAGAAGAAGACCCACCTATACCCTCAGCCCAGACTCTCTGACCTGGAAGGCAAGGAGAAAACACCGGCCTGCCTGCCTGGCCTGCCTCTTGCAGAACCATGTGGTCAGGCACTAATATGGTGAGCAAATCTATGGCAGGGTATGAGAGAGAGAGAGACAGAGGGAGAGACAGAGGGAGAGATAGAGATAGATAGATAGATAGAGAGAGAGAGAGAGAGAGAGAGAGAGAGAGAGAGAGGATGGTTTATGTCCTACGGAGAGGGGCAGATCTGAAGAGATGAGGATTGTGAGGAACAGAATAAGATGGTTGGCCTGCTTGCCACCCAGGCCCATGGTGACACCTGGACCTGGGCTGCTGCCAAGGGTCATCTCTGGCTCACCTGGGCCACTCAACAGAACCGACCCTGCTGCCAGCAGCTCAGAGGAGTTGGCTCTGATGGTGTGAGAGTGGTAGGTCAGGTTCCACACACCTTGTCGACTGTGTGTTGGGGGGGAAAGGTTCCTCCCCCTTACCCTCACCACCTGTGGTAGGACAGGTTCCACACACCTTGTCTGCCGTGTGTTGGGGGGGGAAGGTTCCTCCCCCTTAC
>NW_004949117.1:3038165-3060377 GCF_000317375.1 Microtus ochrogaster | reverse complement strand
TCTGCCGTGTGTTGCGGGGGGAAGGTTCCTCCCCCTTACTCTCACCACCTGTGGTAGGTAGGTCAGGTTCCACACACCTTGTCTGCCGTGTGTTGGGGGGGGGGTTCCTCCCCCTTACCCTCACCACCTGTGGTAGGCAAAAGAGCTGCCTAGCCCTCTACTAATTGCTGCATTCAGGAGAGTGGGCACTGTACCTCACCAGGGCAACACAGTAGAGCTGACCCTGTTGTGTGGGGGCGAGGTGGGGTGGGAGGTAAGCCAGCCCCTAGAGCATGAGCGTTCCAACACCTAGGCTCAGAACCAGGGCTACTAGTTGGCCCATCTCAACATCCACCCATCTATTATCTGCTGGCCCAAGTGAAGGGGCCGGTCCTGCGGTCCCAAAGCTTCAGGATTTCCATGATACAGGGCAGCAACAGAATATCTAAGAGAAATCCCAGAGCACGGTATTGATAGTGTAGCAGAAGTCAGAGGCCTAGAACCAGACCAATGACTTCTTGCAGTGAGCACTTGCAAGTGAAGATGTGTGGACCAAAGGGTGTACTATGTGACTCCCTGTGTCACACCACAGCTTCCACAATGAGATATTTGTTTTCTTTTAAATTTTATTTTAGTTCGTTTGCCTTGGGGTGGTGTGTGGGGGCGGGTAGCAAGGGCAGAGGGAGGATGCGAAGGGACGGGGAGATAGGTGGGATCAGTATGCATGATGTGGAATCCACAAGGAATCAATAAAAACTTAAATTAGAAAAACAAATCAAGAAAAAAAGAAATGTATCCAGAGTCTCCTAGTGTCATTTAGTGGAGTCATGCCTGACACTGGACTCAAGGTAGCTCTAAAACCGGACTCTTGGTGAGGTGGCACTATTATTATTTCTTGATAACCTGGCTCCTTTTTCAAAATCCTTTGTTAGCATAACTTCTTGTTTTTATCTCAAAAGCGGAGCTAAACCTGGGTTGTGCGAATCGTAGTGGCAGAACTTTGGGGGCAAGGTGGATTTGTTACTCTTCAGTGTGATTTTGGAAACATTTTTTTTGTTTAAAACAAATCTTTACTTCTCCCCCTGCACACACACAGACACAGAGGGCCTAAAATAAATTCACCTCAAGGACACACTAGCGAACTGTCTTATTTGGACCAGGCTTATTGTTTCAAAACCCGTTGCCTCATCAACTTTCCTCATTGTTCTCTGAAGGCAGATTTCAGAATGTGAATTCCTGTTTTGACTGCTCTTCAGTTCTCTTCATGTTGGCAAAATGATGTCTCTGCATGCATGTTGACATGGCCCTGTTAATGTCTGCATCAGCTTCAGCTTCACTGGCCTTGCACAAGTGATACTTAAGAACACATGTCCTGCTCCTCTGTGTGTCTCTCTTTGGGACCTCTTCAGTGACAGGAACCCCATAACAGAGCGTATCCCTGGAGAACAGCAAGGACAAAGGCTCTGTGTTCAGGGCTTTCGGTGTCCCCAGGGAAGAATTCGTGGGGTACCTGCAGGTTACTCAAAGGACCTTGCCCATGCCTGTGGGACATTTTTGGATTTCCAAGCACCATAAACTCTGACTCCATCCATCAATTGTTTTTATATTCTTCCACCTGTAGGCATGACTGTGGCTCTTATTGTACCATACGCCAGGACATCTGTAATCTCTACCAAGGGCTTACATATGGAAAATATTTTATTTTGCTCGTCAGCACTTTATGAAAAAAACAAGAGATCTGACCTTAATAGAATTCATGTTTTTCTTTAAGTAATAAAATTGGTTCTTTAGAATGAACTTTATTAAAATTTGGATGTATTGTTTAAAATTATGTTGAGTATTTAAAATAATCATATCGTTTTGAATTTAATTTAAGAAAAAAAAATCACCCCCTCCTCCCAAGCCATGCTACACCTGAGCTAAGAGAAAAGTGAGTCCAGGAAATTCCTATCCCCCGAGCCTCCTGAACAACCCCATGGTTTTATGTGATTTACAGCCCCTGAAACCTTAACTCTTGTAATGACAGAGTAAAATACACATAGATGAGAAATCTAAGGCTCATAAAGTTATGATTTACTGCCCAAGATGACATGCAAGAACTGCGGGTTCTGTTGGGTTCTCTCCAAACCGAAACACCCACTGTGTTTCCTCATCTGGCTCGAGGCACGGGGCAGCAGCCTGAACAGTGTCAGGAAGGTGAACACAGATCACGTCAGACTGGAGTTGACAGATGACCTTCCCCACAGCAGCAAGGCTGCTTGACTTCCCAGTCATTCAGGGGAATCCCAGACATCACTACACATCTGTCCTGCGCGCCCCTGCTCCACACAGAGGCTCTCACCCCGTCGCAGGTGTCTGCATTTGTGGCTTCTCTATTTGAAGATCAGATCTAAAGCCATTGCTTGCTGTCCTTGGCATCCTAGCATATTCAAAAGTTCTCTGCCAGGTGGCAACCATCTTGGCCATGTCTTGCAGGAACTGAGGCGGAGCAGGCAAAGCTCTGGTCCAGTGGCAGTGTGCATGGACTTATTTATATAAGAAGCAATGGTTAGTGTTAGATTTACAAAGGAAATTTTGTTCCATACGTCATTTTTCATTGACTCCGTTTCTTCATCGAAGGTGGTTGATTGCGTTTCTTGGTATTTAACATCCAGTCTCTAGTTATTGGTATCTCATAGGGGTAGACGTTGCTTCTTCATTCCTTCTTCCTTTCCCTGGGCTCACAGGTGACACCATCCCCATGCTCATGATGCTGTAAGCCCAGCCCAGTTTTCTTTCAGTGAAACATGTGTGGCAGGGACTTTGGCACCTCTGTATTTCCCTGCCCGTCTTCTGAATTCCACTGTCCTTTGGCAGATTGTGAAATTCTGGTTATCATTTAAGAAGCTGTGTCACGATTTGTTTTCCTTCATCCCTCAGTTCATTAGTATGTCCTGTCTGTCTGTCTGTCCGACCATCTGAAGCTTCTTGAGGATCTTTATGTATGTGGCAGTTGTTTCTTCTGGGAAGTCAGTCCTGACTACCAAAACCAAAACTTACTATGTCCAAATAGATGCAATAATTGATGAGTCAAGATTTTACTATAATCAAATTATTACTAAAAATGGGATAAAGATTTAAATATACATTTGTTGTGGAAAAAGACCTGAATATATCTGAAGTTTCTTTGACTATGTGAAAAGTTAGAACACATAACTCTTAAGGCGTTATATGAAAGAGGACAGTGAAATACCAATACCAGTAAATCTGTATTATATTAATCTAAGAAGACAGTTGGGAAAAATAGCACCTGAGTTAGTAGGCCATTGAAATAAAAAAGGTCCTACAGAGTGTTACAGTTTATAAGAGAACATACAGATGCTAGGTAAGATTAGACTGGTCTAGATTTTCTGTGCCAAACTCATTCAAGGGTTCCAGGGCCAGCAGCATAGAGAATGGCACCACTACACATTATCTGTCAAGATTTGTGTCAAGTTAAGAAGAAAACCCACCAGCACAGTAACCAAATCTTTGAACTAATGACTAGAGGAAGAGAAACAGAAAATTTGTTACTATAAAAGGAAAAATATGGTAGAATCGGTTTGAACACTTAACTATAATTAAGCTAAATTATAAAATAAATGTAATGTTTAATTAAAATACAACGATTATGGCTAAATTTCAACTTCATGGTATTTCTTGGAAAGGTGGCTAAAACAATATTAGTAAAAGGTAGTATAAAATATATGAATTAAAATGAATAACTGAACTAATGTCAGGCAAAATGTACTTTCTAAAAAGTATTTTTTAATGTTTTTACAAGTATGGGTGTTTTGTGTGCACTTACGTCTGTGCACCATGTGTGTGCCTGTTTCCCACAACGGCCAGAAGAGGGCGCTAGTTCCCTTGGGACTAATTACAGAAGGTTGAGAGCTGCCATGTGGGTTCGTGGCATCAAACCTGGGTCTTGAAGAGCAGCCAGTATTCTTAACTGCTAAGCCATCTCTCCAGCCCCCAGAATAGATTTAAAGAAAAATGATCTAACTTGTAACTCAAGATCAATTTGTTATTTTGTGATAGCAATTCCATAATGACTAAACTCTTTGATTTAATAAATAAAGAACAGTTTGAAGTGGAAAACATGGCCTCCAAATATGTACAAATATGACATTACTGGATCACAAAGAGAAATAGAAAAATCTATCATGTTGGGAACAATGTATCATACTTCAGTATGCAGTAGACAGGAAAAAGCAGCAACGGAAACATTAAGCAACCTTGTCCTGGGCAGTCTTGGCATACAACATTACCTCTGAGCATAACATTTAAGGCATTACTGTTCATTTCTGGTAGGAAGCGTCCATTTGTTTGTTTATTTATTTAATTTATTTATTTTTAATTCCTAGAGCTGTAATATAGAGTCATTGACACATGCTTATTCCGTTTTTAACCTTATAAATGTTCCCTTCTGGACTTTAAATGTTTATCCATGATGAAGTTAGCTGTGTTTGCATTGACAGCCTGGTGAGTGAGAACTTGTTTCCTTTCTCCAATTCGTGGAAATCAGATTTCAATTTTCCATGGTCAGGTTTGTAGAACAGCAAAGTCAATTGAAAATTTCCATTCATATTTATACCCACACAGTGTTTATTATTTACTCTTGGCATATGTGAGCATGCATAAAGTAGGATTTGACAAAGTTAAAAAAGTATTTCATCTCTATTAAGACTAATAAATTATGATAATTGTTGTCTTTTTCCCAAGTCATGTCCTTTTCTCATTAGGGATTATCTATACATGAAAAAAAAACCTTGTTTACCTTCTGATACTTTTAGAATTGTTAAATGGTTTAAGAATGTTCCAAAGAATCCAATGTTCTTTTCTGGTCTTTTTGTGCGTGTCATGGATGTGGTGTACAGACATACATACCGGAGAAACACACATACACAAAAAATAGTAAAATAAAAATAATTAAAAATATTTTTTAGCTTAATCACTGTGATTCAGTGCTGGAAATACTTTTAGAAAAGTCTCCAAGGGAATCTGTGATAGAGGTTCAGATTAAATTATAGCATCATTTTGTCCTCCTATAGAGTTGCAAGTTCTGTGATTTGTTGTTCTCTGAGCAGGCTCTTGTCTTTGAGATGATTTATTTTATGTTTAGTTACGTGTATGTGCGTCTGTTTTTATTCACATGTAAGTGTAGGCACCCATAGAGGCCAGGAAACGGCATCAGATATGGAGTATTAGGCAGCTGTTAGCTGCCCAGCCCAAGTCCTGGAAATGAAACTCTTGTCTTCTCGATTAGCAGTAAATTCTTCTCATCCTTGAACCATAGCTTCAGCCATAGGCTCTTCATTTTTCAAATCAATATATTTCAGTCCCACTACCTGGTCTCCTCCTCTACAAAATTTTAGAAAGCATTCTTGGCTCTTTGTCGACACATGGAGAGGTTTTTACTTAGGCTATGGAGTGTAAGTCACCCCCTCCACTACAATGTCACAGACACACAGCAGGAGGCATTCAATGGGTTGAGAATAGGAATTCTTCTCACTTGGTTGACTGAACCAACAGCAGAGGTTGTTTTTGGTGTGGGTTAGGAAATTCTCCATTTTAAACAAGCCACATGTGTTGCTGATGCTGTTTATCCTAGGGCCACCCTGGGAGTAGCCTCGTCACAGAATGGCATATTGACATGAACTTCCCTGTAGCTAAATTGAATAAGAACGGTCACCACAGAGAAACAAACGCTAATAGAGATTGTATACCATACAGCCTTCACTCTGACACAGCATTTTATGTTCCTATATTTTGACTGCAGCCCCTCTTAGAAGTCATCTCAATTTTTTTTTGAGTTCTTGAATTACTGTATTTGGTTTTTATGTAATAGTAATTTCTGGCCTTTCCTCAGGAATTCTAAGTCTTTATAATTCCATTCTCAAATAATGATATTCAAGTATACCATGACATGTGCCAGCACTGAGTTTAGGGCATATTAACTTGTCCAGACCTTCAGAAACGACAGCTCCACTATGTTCTATATATCTCACCACAGTACAGTTCTTATTGACAGATATGCAGAATACAGTATGTTCTGCCAACATACAGCTGCAGTGCTGATCTCTTCATAGGGGGTTTTGCTAAAGGCAAGTTTTTGGGAAATCATTTGTGAGAAGTTCATAACTTCAGCTCCCAGCTAGAAATGAATGCTGTACACACACACACACACACACACACACACACGCACGCACGCACGCACGCACGCACGCATGCACGCACACACATGTTTGAAGGACAGTAGTCAGTTCCAGGTTCTTTCTTTAGTTGGTCTCTATTTGATCTTTGGAAACAGAGTCTTTCACTAGACCTGTATCTGTTCAGTTTGGTTAGACTGGCCGGTGAGTGAGCTCCAGTAATCTGCCTGTCTCTGCTTGCACTGGAGTAAGAGATGTGTGTCACCAAACTCAGCTTTTATGTAGATGTTAGGAATCCAAGATCCAGTCCTCAGGCTTATGGGACAGGCACTTTATTGACTGAACCGCCTTCCCTGCCACCACATGCTAACTTTTGTGAACAGCTGAGATAGAATATCATTCCAGAGTCAGTTTGACACTAGGCTTGCCATTCCATGGCTTAACTGCTCATTATGAGACTCTGAAATAAACTAGGGACTGAGAACTACTGCTTGCAAGTACCAGTATTCCATCAGCTATCTTCCAAGACTAAGGACATCAAATGTAGGAATAAACCATTGTTGTTGTTGCTGTTGCTCTCTCTTTTTTTAAGTGCTCAAGTGATTTTAATGTGTCATATGCCTGAAACCACTATGGCCATTAATTCTCCTGAGGAATTAATTCATTTTGAGATGTTTGACTTTATTACCTATATGGCAATAAAGAGATCTTTCTTTCTCTTAAGAAGAGTAAAGAGAATTAGACAAAGGTAGCTTTGGTTGAAAAGGTGGCAACCATCAAACTCATTCAGCAAGAGAATGGTACCACGGACGTCAAGTCAGCTTCAACGTGTTTTAATTCTGTGTTTTCTAGACAAGGATGTGGCAATTATTTGTCATAGAGTTGTCACATAATTCCATGGGTTCTGGTTTTAATGTGTGTTTGCTGTATGCTTTGTCACTAAGAATAATAAAATACTAACGGGAGTTAAAGACGTTCAGTGCACAGAAGATACTCCTATGGCACGCCCCTTTGTAGCACAGTACCATAGACACTAGTGTTGAAGAGTGGAAAACTTTAAAAAGGACAAGAAAATAAGAGCACCATAAATCAATTAAATAGAATACTTCTCTATCGTTAAATAACAGGAAGTCTGGGATTCTATGTTCAATAAACTCATCATGTTGAAAGTTCATACGTGTGAGTACTTCAGCCTACCATTTTAAGTTTTCTCCTGAGTTCATTTCCTTAGGGCGCAGAGTTGCTCTGCTTTCCATGTGAGCTATCTTCACATAGAGTTCTTGGTTGCTTGTCAGTACGGATACTATATCCTTTCAAAATGGCACTTACAACAAAATGGTCATGTAGAGTGTATATTATTAAAGAATTGAGACAGAGAGGAGGCAAATGGTTCCCCCAAATATCTTTATTATAATTTATATTATTCTTTAGCTGTTGTTTTTAGTAATGTCATCTCATCATAAAGAGCTTTGAAAACCCAAGGCTTTCATGGAGGAGGAGATGCCCAAACTCCTGAGAGTGCCATGCCACACTGAGAGATGTTTTCTCCAATTCTTTCTACCTGTAGAGCTCTTCTCATCCTGTTTTGTCTTTATACTAAATTTCTTTCAGCTTTCAAGCTAGGGTTATATCATCTTTCAGCTATGAACTTTTACATGTATTGCTTTCTTTGCACAGAGTAGTGATTCTAAAGCGGTTCTTCCTGGGCTTCCTTTACATGTAAAAATGATGGAGCATTGTGGCTTCCTGCCCACCATAGGTGAGCCCTTTACCTACCATGCTCCTACCATGATGTTCTATTTCCACTATAATGTCAGAAGTAACAGGTCCAGGAGACCAAAGCCTGAAATCGTTGAAATAACCTTTCTCTCTTTCAAGTTGCCAAGCTTGAGTATTTTGTCATATGACAAAAAGCTTACTTATAGAGAACCTTGGTATAAGGAGTCAGCTTTTTTCTCTGGCTGTGCCTGACAATGTGGTTCAGAAGTTCTTAGATATTATGTGAGGTAGGAATTTGGAATGGGTTAAGAAGTAGGCAACAAAAAGGAAACACATAGAATGTTGCAAGCAGAGCACAGTGGGAAATTTGCTGAGAGAAAAGAGAGAGATACAGATAGAGATGTGCACAGTAAATATTGTACTCACGAGTTTGCAGAGGGGAGCTGGGATAGAGACCGTTTGGTTTACGTCATAATTTGAAGCTTGTGTACATTTTGACCATGTCCTGGGAGTTTGTGTGAAGCTACATTAAAAGATGACTGATTAATTCTGCAGGGGAAGTGTCAAGCATTCAGGTGGTGTTGTAGGCATTTCTAGAAACTTTTAGCCAGATTGACAATGGTAACTATGAGAAAAAAAAAACAAAAACAAAAACAAAACTGAAACAAAAAACAAACAAACAAAACAAAAACATAAAAGAAGAGTTTGAGAAACTGTCAGCTTGCAGAAAGGAAATCCACGTAAAGTCGTGACCAGAGAATATATCCTGGAATCTGGACAGACCACATATCCACCTAGTTCCAAGAAATATCTATACAGATGGAGAAAAAAACCAAACAAACAACAAAATAAAGTTATTGCTCTCAGGACTAATATAGTTCCTATAACACAACTGTCTTCTGTCATTTTGCCTATTAACTAGGATTATTAAATTACTGAATTCCATATCTATGGGAATTTGTGAATGAACTCTCTGGTGCCAGACAGCCTCAGCTCAATAGAAGTTCCTTTATTTTCCAACTGCTTCATAGAGATCAGTTAGTAATGTTGTCAGTGTCTCCACTCATTAAGCAAATTGGGAAAAACAGTAACATGATGAGGTTTTTATAAAGTTTAAAATAGTTCTTGTGTTTAAATTGAATAATGTCAGATACATTATGTGTGAATTTATTCAATAGATTCTTTTCTTCTTTCTTCTGCCTTTTCTCTTTTCATTTTTAAATTTTGGTTTTTCAAGATAGAGTGTCTCTGTGTAGCAGCTCTGGCTGTCCTGAAACTCATTTTGTAGACCAGGTTAACCTCAAACTCATGGAGATCCACCTGCCTCTGCCTCCTGAGTGCTGGGGTTAAAGGTGTGTATCACCACTCCCCAGCTCAATAGTTTCTCGAATGAATAAGGATTCTATGTATTCTCTCAAGCTTTAGCTGTGTTGTTGTCTGTCATCTCTGGCTTTTATAATCTTTCTTGCCTTTGTTTTGCAATGATTATTGAGCCTTAGGAGGGGGTTTTGATGCAGAGATCCCATTTATGGCTGAATATTCCACAGTCTATTATCTTCTAGCCGGTAGTGTGTTTCTTTCTTAGAAAGCGTCTTCTGCAAAAAAGGCTCAAGCTGGTATTTGCTTGGAAGAGTTGTTCTCATTGGCTACCTTTCATAGTGCTGGAAGGTGCCATTCGTGATACTGACGAAGAAGAGTCATCATGCTGTTCTCCATAAAGTTTTGCTATTTACATGGCCACCTAGAATTTGCAAGCTTTTTTTTATTACTCAACTTTCATTTACTATGCATTCTAATGGGTTAATCTATTTGTGGATATAAGTGGGGGTTTTCAAATAATTAGTGATTTTAAAGATATTTATGCAAATAGCAGTCGTTTATATGTCCTTGAGAAATATCTTTTTAGGTTCTTTGCCCAGATAGAATCAGTTGTTATTTTATCATTTGTTTGGATGTTTTATAAATTTTAGTCTTTAAGCCATTGTTGGATATATGGTTAGTAATCATTTTATCTTTTTGTAGAGTATCTCTTCCTGATGTTCATTGATTTTCAGCTATGCAGAAGCTTTTAAAATTTCTGTAATCTCCTTTGTCGATTTTTTTTTCATTTTCTTTTTTTGGATTATAAGAAAAAATCATTTCTAAGATTGGTGTCATTGAATTTTTTTTCACTTTTTTTTGTCTAGAAGCTGTCAAGTTTCAGACCTTATATTTAAGTCTTTGATACTCTTTTAATATACTGTTGATAGATTCTAGCTTGATTCTTTTGTTTATGGATACCCAGTCTCCTCGATGTCATTTAGTAAATTTTCTAGCCATTGGTGATATCAAATGACTAGCACTCTCTTAGTTAATAATTATAATACTCTGCCTCATCTGCTTCAGCTGGAATACCTTGAATCATAGACATCCATCTCTTGTAATATTTTATACAAATGGGAAGTGAATAGATAGTATATTTATCTTTAAAAATATTCATTTATTTATTTTATATTCCAACTGCAGTTTCTCCTCCCTGCTCTCTTCCCAGTCTCTCCCTCACCTCCTCTTTTCCCCTCCTATCCACTCCTCCTTCATTTCTCTTCAGAAAAGGAAAGGCCTATGGATATCAACAAATATGGCATGTCAAGTTGCAGTAAGACTAAGCACCTCCCTGTGTATTAAGGCTGGGCTAGGCAGCCCAGTGTGAAGAATATGGTCTTAAAGTAGACAGGCAGCTCCTGCATCCACTGTAGTATTTACACAAGAAGACCAAGCTATGCAACTGTCACATTAATGTAGAGGCCCTAGATCAGTCACATGTAGGCTCCTTGGTTATCGGGTCAGTTGCTGTGAGCTCCTATGAGCTAGGTTAGTTGAATTTGTGGGTTTTCTTGTGATGTTCTTGACCCGTCTAGCTCCTACAATACTTCTTCCTTCTCTTCTTCAGGATTCCCTAAGTTCAGGCTAACGTTTGACTATGCGTCTCTGCATCTGTCCTCATCAGTTGCTGAACTGGGATGGATCCCAATCCCAGCACATCCCATAGGCAGGACAGACTGTAGGTTGAAAGTTATGTGGCTGGGTTGGTGTTCCAGTCTTGCCACTGAAAGGATTGCCTAGTTATAAGAGATGGCCACTTCAGGCTACGTAACCCCTGTTGCTTGGATTTTTTTTTTTTTTTTGTTTTTCGAGACAGGGTTTCTCTGTAGCTTTGGAGCCTGTCCTGGAACTCCCTTGGTAGACCAGGCTGGTCTCGAACTCACAGAGATCCGCCTGCCTCTGTCTCCCAAGTGCTGGGATTACAGGCATGCACCACCACCGCCCGGCTTCTTTATCCATTCTTCAGTTGAGGGACATCTAGGTTGTTTCCAGGTTCTGGTTATCACAAATAAAGCTGCTATGAACATAGTTGGGCAAATGTCCTTGTGGTATGATTGTGCATCCATCTGGTATATGCCCAAGGGCAGTATTGCTGGGACCTGAGGTAGGCGAATTTCTAATTTTCTGAGAAACCACCACATTGGTTTCCAAAGTGGCTGTATAAGTTTGTACTCGCATCAAACTTATGGAGAACTATTCCTCTTGCTCCACATCCCCTCCGGCATGACCTGTTGCTTGTGTTTTTAATCTTAGGCATTCTGACTCATTTTGATTTGCATTTCCCTGATGGCTAAGAATGTTGAACATCTCCTTAAGTGTTCATCATAAACCATTTGAGATCGTCCTGTTCAAAATTTTCTGTTTTGACATATACCCCACTTTTAATTGTATTATTTGGTTTGTTGATATTTAGTTTCTTGAGTTATTTATGTATTTTGGAAATCAGCCCTCTGTCAGATATGGGCTTGGTGAAGATCTTTTCCCATTTTTTAAGCTGTTATTTTGTTTTATTGATGGTGCTCTTTGGATAGAGTTTTTCAGTCTGATGAAGTCCCATTTATTAGTTGTTGATCTCAGTACTCGAGCTATCAGAGTTCTGTTCAGGAAGTTGTCTCCTGTGCTAGTGCTTACTGGGTTATTCCTCCAGTTTCTCTTCAATCAAGTTCAGTGTATCTGGATTTATGTTGAGGTCTTTGATCCTCTTGGACGTGAGTTTTGTGCAGGGTGATAGATATGAATCTATTTGTATTCTTCTACATGCTGATATTCAGTTAGACCACCACCATTTGTTGAAGATGCTTTCTGTTTTCCATTGCATAAGTTTTGTCTTTGTCAAAAATCAGGTGTCCATAGGTGTGTGGATTCATGTCTGCACCTTCAATTTAATTCCATTCATCTACCTGTCTGTTTTTATTACTATAACTCTGTAGTAGATCTTGAAATCAGAGATGGTGATACTTTCAGAAGTTCGTTTATTGTACAGAATTGTTTTAGCTATCCTTTTTTTTAAATACTGTTATTTTCTGTTACACAACCTGGAACTCTATGTGACCATATGATATGGGTCTCAAACTATAATCAAGGGTAGATTATTCAAATAGCTAAAAATTTCTCAATTATTAATGCAAAAAATTATCAGTGTTTGCCATCCTACTTGCCATATGTATATATATTTTCACACACACACACACAACACACACACACACATACACACATTTGTACTAAGCTCATGCACCCCCTACTTCTAAGGACTGTTTTCTTAACCAGATGGAACTCTCAGTGGTAAGCATTTTGGGTGACTGGTTAGAATGAGTCTAAGGAGGAGAAACTTGGGATATTATAAAATCATTGGTAATATTATATAATTACATAATTATATAATCAAAAGTTAAGTGGAGCAATTTAGATTGGGGATGTTGATGGATCACCTGGAATCAGTGGACCTTCTTTCCAATGCTGTGATGTTCTGATTTGCTATTGGAAAAAAATTAAAAGGGCAATAATTACCAAAGTACAACTTTACTTACAAAACACTCTTTAGAAACCAAACATGTTTCTCCAAACTTCAGCAATTCTACTTACTCTGAAAACTCCACTTCCAAATGGGAAAACAATTCAATATAGTTAGATAATTTGATTACAGTAAATAAAATAAAGTTTCTTTTATACTTAAGCAAGTAAATCTACTTAAATGGCCTGATAGTAAATTAACCTCTCAAGCATTCATAAGGCAGAATGTGATTACAATGACATTTGGCTAGCTGTATTGTGTCCATTCTTGGGCTGCCACTGAGTATGATATGAGAGCCTTTATGCCCTTAGAACACTTTCCTCAGCTCTGCTGTATCTGCAATGATACCCAGATGACATATGCATCTGTTGCTGCTTCAGCAGAATTTCTTGACCTGCAGGTAGTACCCATCGTGCAACTGAATGGGCAGTGATGAAAAATGATCAACAGTAAAAGTTTTCTTAATGAGAAACAACCTAAAATAACTTAAAAACAAATGCATGATGGATCCGAGTTGCTTCTGTCACTGGTGACCCCTGTTGCATTGTCTGACATCGCTGCACTCTTGGTTCTGAACGTGTGACATAAATCCTCCATAGTGTGCATGTGGTCATGCATTTAATACTATTGAATATTATGAGTTAAAGTATGTTTTACTCAACTAAAAAGCTTTCTGTTCCTATAGTGACATAATGGGAAGCAAAGAGTTTTAATATGTTTCTACCATCAATCCTCTGTATGTAATTATCAAAACAGTCAAACTTTGTAATGTATTATATTAGACAGATGAGCATATACATCTCAACAGAATTGAAATTCCTTTTGGCGTTTAAAGATTAGTAAGATTATTTGTGTACAAGCGGGTAATTTTAAATGTACTCCTTTATGTTATTAGTTAATGTTTGATGAGCATAGATATTTTATATACACGTGTAAGTAAAGCCTCATTACGTTTTATAAGATTAGCAATGGAAATGTCTAAGGAGGCTTGAGAGTCACCAATAACACCAAGAACGTATGTGAATAATACCTCTTGGATGACCATACAGAAAAATAAGATGCTTTCAAAGGTTAAATACTTTAATATCTTGACTTGTTAAAATTACATTACTCTGGAAAGATTTTTTTCTCAAGCATTTCATGTATTCAATGATGGTTTTTCAAGGTGTACCAATTTTGGATACCTCAGGGAACAATATGCATTAATGAACAAGACATAGAAGCAGGAAGTCATCTATGATGATTTCATCTGAGAAAGTAGATAATAAACGATGAACTATGCCACAGATGGAAACTATATGCTAATACAGGATCAGAGATAATTAAGGTCAGGAAGCAGGAAAGACATTTTAAACAGAGTAACAGGGCCATCCTTCATGACAGCATGGCATTTGAGGGCTGGGAGGAATATATCAGCAGGTCACATGCTTACTTTGCATATAAAAGGGTTCGAGGATGCACTTTTGTGATCCTAGTAATCAAGAGATGGAGACAGAAGGACTCTGCGGCTTTTTGGTCAGCCACCCTCCCCTGGTCAATTAGTGCCAAGCTGGGGAGAGAGCCCTTCTCACAAAGGTGCGTGATTCCCAAGGAATGGCACCTGAGTCACCTAGCTTCCCCATGGTTATGTGCACACACACATACACACACACGCACGTACATGCACAACATGTGAATGCATGCATGCATACACACATGTACACACACATGCTCACTCAAATACATACACTAAAGAGAAAGTATTAAACAAATACTTGGTGTAGATTAGAATGTATTCATGTGACTATTTTGGGAAAAGAACATATTTACCTGTTGGATTTTCAAAATTAAAATAAAAACAATGTAGCCACTGTTCCCAGTGAAACTGGTAATTTGTAAATGTGTATCCATTTCTACACTGTTGTCACCATTACCATCTAAATACAAAGTATCTTTGCCACCTCCCAAGGCTTCTGTATCATGGCATTTCATTCTGACCTTTTCTTAGTTCCAGACAATTGTTGATGTATTTTATACCTATGTTACATTTATCTTCCTTGAGTTTTGTCAAAATGATCTTACTGAATGCATTCCTAGGTGTCTGTTTATTTTTCTTGGTATGATTTGCTTGTTATTGATTCATATTTCCTTAGTTATGAATCTCGGCAGTTAATCCCTCTTTCCGTAGCTGTGCTTGTTCACGCTGTGTAAATAGTATTTTATATAAACAGTGTTTTAAATTATTAACTACTTGATGTTCATTAATATCCATGTCTATCTATAAATCAATAATTCTGTTTCTACTTTTTGTAAAGGATGTTTTAGAATTACCTTTGTTTTCAAGATAACTTGAAATAGCCAGATGCCACTCTGTAATCAGCTAAAGTGAGGGGAAATGCATTCCTAATGCAGCCACTGGGGTCTTAACCTTCTGTAAATTTCGCTAAACCTTAAAAAAGCAGGTGGTTAGAGAAAGCAGCCAATGAGGTTGCATTTCTTGTTCTATGAGGTGCCCCAACAAAGTCCCAAATGTTGTTTTCATAAACGAAAGCATGAGTTGGAGAGAAATTAAATTGTCTCTCCTTCAGGAGCAGTGTAGTTGGTGAACTCAAGCTTGCATGAGAAGTAGCTTTTGCTTTGACGTGTCAGGGGCTTGGGGTGATAGAGAGTCTGGTGGTGGAAAGCATGGGCAGGTCCTTTCTCGAAACCCGCACCCTACTAAAGAGAGTAGCCACTGTTAGCAGAGTGGACATCAGGGTTGTGCAACAGTGTAGACAACTAGAGAAGGTTCCAGAAATATCGAACTTGGAGTTGGCATTGTATACGACCTTGCTTGCATGCTCATGAGTATAATGGTAAATAAACCTCTCCCTAGGACTTCCAAAGGGTTTGTTGTGTATCAGCGGCGGCTGCAAGTACAAGCAGGATCTGGTTTTATGCAATAAAAATCTCAACTTCTTGGCACCAGCTCTACCTCTAGGGAGAATTGACTTAGTCCGTCATGCCGCAGCTTTCTCTGAACTTAGCCGAGCCTCTGTTGTAGCAGGTGAGTTAATTCTGAGAGGGATTCTTTTGAATTTGGGCTTTGGATGGGAACCGGGCTAGAGTGTGTTCCCAGCTCATGTTCTGCCCAATCGCATTTTTTAGCCAAATGAAAACCACTCATCCATTTGAGGTTGGCACACAGTTGGGTTTTCCTCCATACGGTGAGAATGAGCTCTGAGTAAGGCGTGTGTCCCCACGGGCCTTTTCTGGCTGGACTTTCATTCACGTCAAGCTGCAGAAGATCTGCGTTGGTGAGCCCACCAGCGCTTTCAGCAGGATGAGGCTCATTCGACATTTTTGCAGCGAGGGTGCTTTTGCTTTAGAGTGATTCCTCTTCCAGATCATAGAGTTGAATGCCTTTCTTTAATAGAATCCTTTCAACAAGAGGACTTTTATTCCTAAATTAGGTGGATTCTGGTGGTATTTACCTAACCTTGACTGGCATCAGATATCCACATTAATTCAATTTACTTAAAGCCTTAGAAACTTTCTAAAAGAAAAGGATTTCTCAGAGGAGATTTTCACATGATAAAATATCTTCCTACTTAGCATATTTTTCCATAATTATAAATTTGGATATAAAACATTATATCTTCATTGTTTTCTAGCAATGTTTATTGCTATACTATGTTTATAAATTTGGGGGTTATATCCCTTTAGTTGAGTTTCAGATTAAGAGTCCCACCTCACTAAAATTTAATCAATTGTTGTGGGCTCTTATTTAATGTTAGAGTCAGAATAATGCTGTGTTTTCATTGAATTATTATTTGCCACATTTTAACTGTCATGGAAACTTAAATTTGCTTACATTCTTATTTTTGTGCATTCCTACTGCACTGAGGATAGACATAGAAAAACATAGCAAACATCTTTCCATTTAAAACATGCATATATTTACTACAGAAATTTCTACAAGATACTTCATTTATGGGAATCACAAAGTTAGTTTGGTAATCTGAACTAGGAGTTCTGGGAATCTGAACTTTAAAAGATGTTGCCTCTGTTTAGAGCTCAGGTCTTTTGACTTATGAAAGGGCATTATTGTGATAAGTGATTATTCATATTGTTGTCACAGAACCACTGTTTTCTCTTAAAACACAGTGTAGATAGAGAATGGCTTGCTTTCAAATACCTGGTCCCATTGTGCCTCCTCATTAAATGTCTGCTCTATGGAAATGCTAGGTCCTGTCAGTAGAAAGAATTTTGAATATCAGTTGATCAGTGCTCTTTTCTCAACTGCTAGAAAGAATGGCTATGCTCTACTTGAGTTCCTTTAAGAAAATGAGAAGGCCTTATGGAATGTGTATCTTTTCTTCAGCAATTCTTGAATCATATTTATGGCAAGCATGAAGATTACTATTCAAACTTCAACACCAATACTTTTAATAATTACATCTAGGTGTCATATAGTAAGACTATTTTACTCTCTCAGTAGAAGTTTATCCTGCCTTTAGTGGTATAGGTGTGGTCTCTTCAGCCCGTGTCCAGCGACATTGATTGACAGAAGAGATGTTGTGCTGTGTGTGAATTAGATGATGCATCAATGCTCGGTGACTTCATTGACCTTGTAAATGACAGAATGCTAAGACCACCACAGAGGAACCTCCAGGTTGTGGCCAATTGCTCATAGGAATTGGTTCAAGGAAAGCTATCTTTGCTCAATCTTCTAAATTAGTATTTTCTGAAATCTTGCAAGAACTAAGGAACACTTGCTAGAAGAGCGCAAGCTCACATCAATTTTCATGTACGTTCAGGGGAGCCTCAGTTTTAAGGATGCCACTTTAAAAACATGGATCCTGAACATGTAAGCCATTCCATAGCTATAAAATATTCTCTCACTTTATTCAAGTCTTACATTAAAGGTAGAAGGTTACAACCTGTGGAATTTACTGAATTAGACTCCATCAAAACTATTGTAAATTAGGCATTATAAAAATAAATCTGAATTTAATTTATCATGGGATACCTTAAGCTCTCTTTAGTAAATATGCATTTCTGGTTGATTATTCTATCAGAATAACAAAATTCATGCAAACTCCATAATGCCTTGATTGCAAGATGATAATGCCAACAAGAACATTCATGTAGACATCACTCATTAGTTGATAATAGTCCATAGTTAGAGTTGAAACTCTATATACAAAAAGAAACAAATTGAAAACAAAATCTACTGTGTACTTACTCTGAACCAAGTATAGACTAGTGCTTTTATAATTAATACCTCAATTGTCTTAGAATAAATCTAAATGCTTCATTTTATTTATTACAAGTTAGACTACATGACTCTACCACATACCAATGTCTTTCCAGGCTGTCCAGTGATAAAACTTGAGTCCTCAATCTGTAATCAATCTAGGTGATTATTTATGAGTGTCACAGCTCAGATACTATTATGGGATTGTAGCCTTATGTAAGAGTAAGAAAAAATATGAGAACACTAGATGCAGAAGAGTTTTTTAATATCTGGATCCATTTTCACTCGCATGTAACGACAGAGCTGTTCCAGGAGAAAGAGATGAGGGAATTTGAAAACTGTCTCAAGGTGGCTTTGATAAAGAGGAAGAAAATGAGGAGGAAGCTTTGCCATGTATATTAGTTAAATAAATGCTCAAACTTGTCTCATAAGAGCCATCACTTAGCTTCCATCCCAGCTCTCTCTTTCACTTTCTGTCACTCTGTCTGTCTGGTCATTTTATGGTGTTCTTTGCACTTTTTTAAAAAATTTGTTAATTTATTGATTCTTTGTGGATTTCATTCATATTATGCATCCAGATTCCACTTATCTCCCTGTCCCCTCAAATCTGCCCTCTGCCCTTCCAACCTCCCCCCCAAACAAACAAAATGTAAAAGAAAAACAATAAGAAAGAAAGAAACAAACAAACAAACGAAGGAAGGAAGAAAGAAAGAAAAATCTCCTTGTGGAAGCTGTAATATAGTGATTCACACAGTTTACCCTTTAGTCCGTTTCTCTTTACTTGGAAGTGTTCATTGCCATGAGTCACTGGTGTGGTTCAAGGCTTTGGCTTCTGCTAGGCTACTGATAATGGGCTCTCAATGGGACTCCTTTAAGACAGCCTCTTGTCCTGTGTTATGGAAATTCTGCAGTTTTGGATCTGTAGGTTCAATCCCTTTGCCTGCTCCAACAGTGCATAGATAAGGTGGTTGTTGGGGTGGGCCAACTTGTAGTTCTGGTTCTGGACCTGGGTGGTAGCTCTGTTGGCCAGTCCCCCAGCTTGCCCTCATGGTCACTACCTGGGACAGCTCTTTATCATCTACACTACCCGAGAGAGCTCTCCACTGCTGCTTTGACAAACTCACCAATGCAGCCTGAAGCAAGAAGCAGCGCCAGTGCGCCTGCACTCAGGCCCTCAGGTCTAGCTCACCCGGACTCACCTCAACAAGGCCAGCTCTGATGTTTTGTCTAGGCGAGGTGCAGAGCACTCTCTTCTGATTGTTGTAGGGGACATACGAAAATGGGGCTGGGGTCAACATTCCTGTTGTTCACCTGCACCACAGAGAGTAGGGTCAGCTTTCCTGTGCTGCCCAGGTGGGGTGCAGGGCCCGCTCTCCAGTGGCCCACAGGTGGTAAGGGGAAGTCTAGTTCTCTCCTTCCCCTGACCCTGGGGCCAGCTCTCTCACCAGCTGCAGGTAGCAAGGCAGAGGCATCTTTCCCTCATGGGTGCTACCATATGGCGGAGGAGTTCAGGGTGGGCTCTCCTGCTCTCATGGCCTCTGGGTGAGCTCACCTGAGTCCCCAGAAAACAGGGTCAGCTATAGTGTACTACCCAGTCCAAATGCACACCCATGGTGGGGGATGGGGCCTTTGTTCCCAAGTTGTGCCTATGCCTATGTGTGGGGTCAGCTTCCTCCTGAGAGGCAGGGCCAGTTTTTTTTTTCTTTTGTAAAAATTTATTTTAAATTAAGTAAACCATTTGCATAGTTTCCAAGTCAAAGTCACAAATAATTGAGGGCTTTATCACTGAATAATTTCCAACTTCATTTTCTTCTCTTTTGCTTTCTCTTCTGCAGCTAACCACTTTTATTAGCTTCTTGGGTTACTCTTCTATGTATTCTTTGACAAACACAAATACACATATGTGTTTGGGGAAGATGGCTCTGCAGGTAAGGCACTTGCTTTCAAGCCTGACAACTTGAGTTCAGTCCTCAGTGAAGGAGAGAACTAATTCTCACAAGTTGTCTTCTGATTTCCACACACTTTCAGTGGCGCACAGGTATATACACAGACACATGCACACACACACAAAATCATACAAACATTAAAAATAAATATACATACATATATACAAATATAAACATCCTTCTATGTTCTCAATACAATGTAGCCTATGATACCCATTGTCCTCTGTGTCCTAGTTCTTTCTCTCATTGCTGTACCATCTAAAGGTAAACACTGCAGGAATGTTTAGAGGTTTCTTGTCCCTCACCACAGCTGTGCAGTATCCAGTACTCTGAGTGACCACAGATAAACTTTTTTTTTTATTCTACCAAGATGGATCTGCTTGTTTACTTTTTTTTAAAATTTATTTATTTATTAAGGATTTCGAGGCAGGGCCAGTTTTGATGCCACAGTATCCAATGAAGGACAGAAGCAGTTATTCCAGGGCTGGTAAAGGGTGGGGCTGTCTCAGTACAGCCCCAAGATTTCCACATACATGATTTCTGTGACTCCCCTGTGGTATCACAGGCCCTGGACATTATCTCCGATCCCAGCTGCAGCAGGATCACGAGCCCAAAGATGCTTCTTCATCTTTACCAGCCTCTAGAAAATACTTCTTTACTCAATTCTACAAGACTACATTTTGTACCCAGCACTCGGGAGGCAGAGGCAGGCGGATCTCTGTGAGTTCGAGACCAGCCTGGTCTACAGAGCTAGTGCCAGGACAGGCTCCAAAGCCACAGAGAAACCCTGTCTCGAAAAACCAAAAAAATAAAAAAAAAAAGACTACATTTTGTAGATTCCTTATATGAGTAACATTATATAATTTTTTTTCTCGTTACCGTGAAAGGAGCCAAATGTATATTAGTCTTTTATTTCTCTATTTTATTTGTGATTTTGTTCTAAAGCTGACTTTTCAAACTTTAATATTAATATTAAGGTTATAATCTAAAAAACTTCCCCCCTTCTTCCTTTCTCTATAAACACTTATGGGGATTTTAACAAATCATTCACTGTTTTAGTATGCTTCGTTTAGAATATAGTCTCACATGCTTTGGATTACCTTACTAGATTTTGAACTAACAATATGATTTCCTGTGTGGTTTAAAAATACTTACTGGGTTGTGTAGCTGTATCAGTGGGTAGAATGCTTGCTTTCCAAGCATGTGGGCTAGTTCAGATCTCAGAACCCACAAACAAATCTGTGTGGCTCCTACCTGTAACTTCAATATCAGGTATGCAGAGATTGGTGGATCCTCGGATATTGTTGGTCAACCAGCCAAGTCAAAATATCAAGCTTTAGGTTCAAGAGAGATCTTGTCACAAAAAGAGAGAACTGAAGAGGGAGCTGGTTATGTCCACCTCTTGCCTCCAGGGGTGCAGGAGCAGGGTTTTGAGCCAGCACGCGCATGCGCGCGCACACACACACACACACACACACACACACTCACACACACAAACACATGCACACACACACACGCACGCACACACACGCACACACTCACACACACACACACACCTACACCGCACACTAGAATGTTGATGTTTTCTGTCTTTTCTTGAGAGACTTTATTCTAAGTATGTATTTTCAGGAAATTATGCTTAAACTATTAAGCATGTTAGCACAATGATGTTTATTTATTGCTTTTCTAATGAAAAATCATTTTCTGGGACAGATGTAAATCAGTCTCATGTTTGTTAAAAACTATAAATATTATCATATAAGAATATTAAAACCACCCAGAGGAGGATGTGGTGGCTTAGCAGTACTCCTCTGCAAATACACAGAGTGGCATATTGACAGACACGTCAGGCAGAGTCTGAGAAACTTGTGCTTTAAATTCAAGTCATGGTAGAAGCCAACTGATCTGATCAAGAAAAGAATGACTTCACTCTCATATGTTGACCAAGGTGTTTGTATGTTAATAACTAATTAAAATATTGTGAAATGTATACAAAAAGTCTCAAGTGTATAATAACTGGAAACCATTGGTTAGTTTAGAGACTCCTATATTGAACAATAAGTTACTAAACACTTTGAAGGTGCTAGGCAAGGTTCCAGACATCCGCATCATCGGGCACTGATCTTGCTCAGATAGTTCCCTTTACAGGTTAGAGATACACCATCGCTAGAAACCTAACATAAAGAGCAGAGCACTCTAGGGCCGAGATTGTAGTAATAGGAGCGGCGGGCTGCGTCCCGGCACCCGGCCGCCCACATGGCTAGCTCTACCCGAAATAATTACACGGACACTGTGTTCATTTAA